>NC_063335.1:71222240-71253492 GCF_021869965.1 Rhincodon typus | reverse complement strand
ATACCTGGTTGATGTGGATTTTGCAGGTGAACTTGGAGGTAGAACAGGTTAGAGAAGTGAGTCCTTTTTTCTTGTTCAAGATATTGCAGCTAATATTTGGTTGTTTAGGAGTCTATAGTGCATTTAGTGGTGTTTCTTGCAAGATTCTCTTGGTGGAACCTGATGCCATGCCAATTTGACTTCTGCTAATATCATTTTTAACAGGGTGCAATGATAGCCATCTTATCATGAGACCTCCCACAAAGTGTCAACGCACTAAATAACTAAGGTGCAATAGTAATTGAATAAGCAGACTGGGTTGTGACTCCTCACGTTCTGTGGTTTCTGTCAGCCAAAAATCTTTGTGCTTGAAAAGGCAAACTAAACATTTTACAACGAACGGGTTGGACAGGATTTGTTTATCTTTGGCCTGATCAACAGTGAGTAATGGCAGGCAGAATGTCATCCTTGTTCTCTAAGATAGCTTCTTAAAAGATGTCGGGTGACCCTTATAAACTATCTTGTTTTTCTTTTTTTCTCAGAATGCAGCTTGCAGAATATACCATTAAAGATTTAGAATACTGACATATAATTTGGTACTTGGCATGTCACATCTCCCCCTTGTAGAAAGAAAAATACGTACAATTTTTACTGTATGACAGGCAGATTCTGTGGCGTAAAGTTAATATTTGGAAATTACTCAATCCTTGAAAATGTGGGCAATAATGAATTGTTTGGGAAAATATGGCAAGATTAGAAAAGTGATATTCTCAATATCAAGAAAAAATGCCTGATTCTGCAATCAAGTTTTAAACGACAAGATGAGAATTTTGATAGTGATGATGAGAAGCCTATTTGCATGTATTAACATCTCATTTGTACCTAATCGCTCGTCATTGATACACGTTTTCCCATTCTCCTATGTAATGGAGAAAAATTAGGGTGATAATTCCTAACATGAACATCTGGTGACTCCAAATCTCTACTCTGTCCTCCATCTTAGACAGAAGTCACCAATATCTCAGGGCACACATCATGGGCAGCTCCATACGTATCCACTCCACTGTCACACAGAGAATGGCATTGGACATGTACCATCCTCAGCGCATCACCATGGCATGTCTCTGACCCATTTATAGTACAGTTCTCCAGTTCAAGGCTGTACTTTTGAGCACACAGGTACATTTCATTACAATGTTGCCGCCAGAACACGTTGCATGCAGGGGCAGGCACCCATCACATGGATTCAAACAGGTTGCATCTCAGTGCTCCTGGCTTGCTGTCTTAGCATTCACTCACTTTGCACCTATTTCAATGCTCATAGCCTTACACTGCCTTCCCGGTATGCATATTTCCCCTTCAACCAGAGCTTGCAAACTCACAATCCTTCTGTCTCTCTTGACCTTCTTGTGCAGACATGAAGCCAGGTAGATAGGCAACATTGTGAACAGTGATTAGTCAAAGTGTTGGACATACTGATGTTCGTAACTGTGCCCCCACATGCCAGTTGCACAGGCAGCAAACACATTGCACGTGCTTCAGCCAAAGTTCATCTCTCAAATCCTCTGTTAAGTCAGGACGTCAGCCTTCAGTCAGGAGTTCTGGCATGATAAATCAAGTACATTATTTGATATTGGTCTTGGACCTAGGACATATCCAATTGATTGAGTGGGTGGTCAGGGCCAGGAGGTCAGTACCTCTAGAGTCTACAGAGTGGGCACAGTCAGTCCAAAAAGTTCAGAACAACTATTTTGGGGAGTTGCAATAAGTCAATAAGGGAGCTGCACAGAGATTAGACAGGGGTCTGTTCATTCATCAGTTAGGGTTGTCTCTTGAAGTTGGCTACAGGTGAGGGCCATGGTAAGGCCTGGATGCCTACCACTGAAACTCAAGATTGTCACAGGGGCTACTGCTGGGTCAGGGAAGCTAGGGTATTTAGTCTTAGGTATTCGAGTCAGCCGGCTGGAATGAAGAATAAAAACAATTGTGAAGGGGGCATACTCAGTACACAAGGGTGGGAGACAATAGACCATGGGAAGAAAAGTGGTAATGTGTGGGAGAGATTGAGGCGATACTGTTATAAAGCAAAGGTCGACCCCCTCCCTCCCCGATAACTAAAACTAAAACACCCAGAGAGGTGCGCCTCACCCTATAATCTGTTAAAGGAGCCTCCAATCTATTATAAAGGAGTGGTTAAATAAAGTAAAGCCCTGACACTCTCTTTATAAACAACAATTTATTTATCTAACTCTAACAGTGAAGAAACTAACTAAACTATTAACAAACCGAATAAATCACTTCTACCTATTAACTATTCCCGAATAAAACAATTTTCTAATGGTATGCTGTTCCAATAAATACAAGTCCCACTTAAATAAACGAAAACCAAAAAAAGAATTTAATCTCTCAAAATTACAGCCAGGTTACATCTTCCACAATGTTCTGTGTCTTCTCCGACAAATTCTTCTATCAGAAACGCCTTCTTGGTGAATCCTTCTATCAGGAGCTCCTTCATCAAATTCTTTAGTCAGGAACATTAACTATTTGTGCCATAGGTACCTTTAATTTAGTCGGATCTTACTCTAAGACTTAGAGAATTCTGTGAGAGCTAGTGATTCTTTCTTTCAGAGCTGAGAGCTGTTCTCTTGGCAGATGACAGTTGGCTCTCCCCCGATTTTCCAAATGCCCTCATCCTTTATATCCTTGATGATATATCATTTTCTTACAATAGGATTGGTCCTACGTTGTCAAAGCCATCAGATTTAAATTTAATTTGTTTTTGATATCTAGAGGTCTGTTTAAATTAATCGGCTAAATTCAAAAATCTGTTGTCTTGGTAAAAATGCTGCTTTGCCTGCTAACAGTATAGCCTTTTGATACAATATTTCCATTCAGGTGCTTTGTGCACCTGCAAACCCACAGACATGCTTTTTGAATCTCTAAACATAGAAAAAACACTTCAGCTTTTAGAGGGGCCACACACTGCTTTCCCCAAGGCATTTTACAAACACCAAGACTGTGCAAACAACAACATTTTACAAACACGAAATTCTAGCATCCTGCTTTCCAATCCGCAAGTACTCAACCCAACTTCCAATAATTCAGTATGCTTGTGGGTCAGGGTGTAAAGTGGGAAGTTTACAATTAAATAGACAGGTCAGGTGGTAATATGGGGAAGATCAAATCTGAGGGTGGCATGGTGGTTAGCACTGCTGTTTCACAGCACCAGGGACCCAGGTTCAATTTCATCCACAGGCAACTGTCTGTGTGGAGTTTGCACATTCTCCCTGTGTCTGTGTGGGTTTTCTCCCTGTGCTCTGGTTTTCTCTCACAGTTCAAAGACCCAGGGATGGGTTCTGAGTTTCTTTTATTTTCCATTTACATAAATGATTTGGATGATAATGTAGAAGGCATGGTTAGTAAATTTGTGGATGACACCAAAGTTGGTGGCATTGTAGACAGTGAAGAAGGTTTTCTAAGATCACAAAGGGATCTTGATTAAATGGGTCAATGGGCTGAGAAATGGCAGATGGAGTTCAATCTGGATAAATGCGAAGAAATGCATTTTGATACAACAAACAGGGGTAGGGCTTATACAATTAATGGTGGGGCCTGTGGTAGTGTTGTAGAACAGGGGGACCTAGGGGTTCAGGTACATAATTCTTTGAAGTTTATGTCACATGTAGACATGGTGGTTAAAAAGGCGTTTTGCACACTTGCCTTCATTGCTCAGTCCTTTGAGTATGTTGAGGTTATACAGAACATTAGGTGAAGCCTTTTCTGGAATATTGTGTCCAGTTATGTCACACAGTTAGAGGAAGGACATTATCAAGCTGGAAAGGGTTCAGAAAAGATTTACCAGGATGTTGTCGGGTATGGAAGGTTTGAGTTATAACGAAAGGCTGGATAGGCTGGGGCTTTTTTCACTGGAGTGTAGGAGGTTGAGAGGCGACCTTATAGAGGTTTATAAAATAATGAGGGGCATAGATAGGGTTAATGATAGTTGTCTTTTCCCTAGGTAGCATATTTTTAAGGTGAGAGGAGAGAGATTTAAAAAAGACATGAGGAGCAAATTTTTAGCTCAGAGGGTGGTTCACATGTGGAATCAATTTCATGAGGAAGTCAATGTGGGTGCAATTACAACATTTAAAAGACATTTGGATAAGTACACGAATAGGAAACATTTGGAGAGATGTGGGCCAGGAGCCGGCAGGTCGGACTAGTTTAGTTTGGGATTACGTTCAGCATGGACTGTTTGGACCGAAGGGTCTGTTTCCATGATGTATGCCTCTATGTGCAGATTCGGCGGATTGGCCGTGCTAAATTGCCCATAGTGTATTGGGATGTGCAGGTTAGGTGGGTTAGACATGGTAAAAATCCCACGCAGGTGTACGGGGATGGGGTGGAGTGTGGGTCTAGGTGGAATGCTCTTCAAAGGTTCAGTGCAGACTCAATGGGCCAAATGGCCTCTTTCTGCTTTGTGAGGATTCTATGATCTGATGGCGTTGACAGGGAGGGCAACCAAGAAGGAAATATGAAGATTTTGCAGCGAGGGGAGCGGTTTACCTACATTGAGAGGCTGAGACTGTGACTCACTCTATAAAATGAAACTGCCATTTCCTTCTAATACAAATCCTGGCCCAAGCAATCTTAACCACATCATGCAACATTATGAATCAATTCTGCTAATGCTGTGAGGTAGGAGCAATGTTTCAGAGCCTGAAAAGATTCTTTCTAGTTGCCAAAGCAGCAATTAATTACCATTCTGGTTCAGAAATGTGTCGACCTCCCTTCAGTGTCGCTGTGTCAAATCTTGTGGGTCTTCCTATGTGAAATGGACTGCAATGGTTCAAGATAGCAGCTTACCAGCCTTTTCTAAAGGATGGGTATTAAATTGTGGGTCAACCATATCCCATGAATCAAGACAAAAAGTTCCCATAGTCTACCCCCGATGTAGGAGCTGCTCACTTCGATGTAACTCAGCCTTCCTCAGTTACTGTGAGGGTTGGGGGAATGTCGGGAGAGGTCCTCATTATTACTGCCCCACATGTACAAACAGCTTGAGCAACAGTAGTTGGAATCAAGGTCATGAAGTGCAACATCCATATAGAGGCATCCTATTGGCCTCTTTATCAGGGGCCTCCATGTCCCAGTGTTTGGTGGATGTTGTTCAAATGCTATTTGTGAGTGAGCTGTGACTGCTGAATGATCCTGTTACTGAGGAGCTGCTTTGTTTCTTATGTTACCCGCACAGGCTCATTGTAACTGTCCCAATGGGTTCCAGGCACTGAAGCTGTGACAGGTCCTGTACCCATTGCACTAAGAGCTGCAGCATAAATAGATGAGGAACATATGCATCCACACACCCAGGACCAGCATCAATGTCCAGCAGAGGAGCTGACCACCACCATCCCCTCCACCACCACCACCAATGGAGCTTGCAGCCACAGGTCCCCTCATGATGTAGTGAAGATACAGGGGAGTCACAGTCACTCGGCTCCCATGGATTGCTGTCCAGATGGGAGAGGGACAGTGACGCTATTATCAGTCCAGAGCTGGAGGTCAGTTTACCATGTCACACTGTCAGTGTATCTACATTGTAACCCACTTCCCTCCACTGGGGCCATGGAGGGACATGAGGTGGCTATTCTGCATCAGGTGTCCTTGCAGGTCATGTCTGGGGTTCCATACCAGCACTGTCCAGACACAGGACACTGTTTAATCCTCAGAATCTCCGCTCTAAACAACTGGAGGATGCACCGAGGCTGTGGGATGGATGATGGGATCCATGCGATGCTGCAGCATTGAAATGAGGAGGATGCTCTTCAGATGGAACGGCACCTTGAACTTCCTACAGTGCAGCAGCACCAGCCAAAGCCACGCGGGAAGGACTTCCTGGTTAAACTCGTTCACTGGAACTGAGTTGTGTGAGGTTATTGTCCAGTGAGTGCAAACGTTTTGATTCTGCTGAGATCACTGTCCCCTGTGTAATCCCAGCTTCATGTGCAGCTTAATGCATTGATCTTTCTGTAATAAAATTTAGGTCTATAAATGGATGGAAGCTTTCACAAGATCCAATCGTTCCTCACTGAATCATGATAATGTTTCACGATAGTATGGGCACTACTTGACAATGATAGACATTGTTACAGAGACTGAAGAGGACCTTGACATTAGGTCTTCTCACTTTGAGATTGTGAGCTGTTCTGTCAATGTGATATGATCATAGTGGGCATGCTTAAGATAGTTTTCAGTATGAACCCTTTCAGACCCTTACACCCATATACAATAGCCGCCAATTTACAGAGAATTGATTGAAACTCTACCTTGGTGGCTCAAACATACCTGATAAAGAGAGCTCTTCGGCAGAAGGTGACTTCAATGGGCTCCAGAGCAGTGGCAGCATCTTCAGAGGCAGCGTGGCTGCAGAGTTGGTCATTGGCCTGGAAAGCCTGGAGTGGCACTCTCCCTTCCATGTGGAGTGGGCCCCAGACAGCGGCATGGCATGGGCAGGAAAGCCTGGAGCAGGACACTCTGAGCGGCATGGCATGGGCTGGGAAACCTGGAGCAGGACACTCTGAGCGGCATGGCATGGGCTGGGAAGCCTGGAGCAGGACACTCTGAGTGGCATGGCATGGGCTGGGAAGCCTGGAGCAGGACACTCTGAGCGGCATGGCATGGGCTGGGAAGCCTGGAGCAGGACACTGTGAGCGGCATGGCATGGGCTGGGAAACGTGGAGCAGGGCTCTGGCAGTGGTATGCTGTAGCAGCGGAGAAGGAAAAGTTGGAATGTCTTTAGGTTATTTTTATTTAATTTCATGTTAGTTAATGTGAATGGTGTCTATGTGCGAGCGTAGTACGTACTTTTCACTGAATTTTATATTGAATACACTTGACAATAAAGGATATTCTAAAAGTCAATGACATCCCCACATTACACTAATAGGGAAGTGCATGGGGGGCCTAGTGAAGGAAGATAGAAAAGAGGCTGATAGCACTGACACTCATCTGAATGTGCTCTGCCTTCCCGTGAAGAGAAAAAGACTGATGAAGACAAATATAGGCTCCTTACAGTTAGAATCAGGTGAATTCATAATGGACAACAATGAGATGGCAGACCAGTTGAACAAATACCTTGGATCTTTCTTCACTAAGGAGGACACAAAGAACATGCAGGAAATAATACAGGACAGAGGATCAAGTATGAAGGAGGAACAGAAGGAAATTCTTATTAGTCAGGAAATTATGTTGGGGAAATTGATGGGATTAAAACCCAACAAGTCCACAGAGCCTGATGCTCTGCATCCCAGAGTATTTCAGGAAGTAGCCCTACAAATAGTGGACCCATTAGTGATTGTTTTCCAGCATTCTCTGGAAAGTTCCAATGGACTGGAAGGTAGTTAATGTAACCCCACTTTTTGAAAAAGGAGGGAGAGAGAAAGTGGTGAATTATAGGCTAGTTAGCTTGACATCAGTGGTGGAAAAACACTGGAATTAATTATTAAGAGTGTAATAAATCATAGAATCATTGAATGCTTACAGTGTGGAAACAGGCCCGTTGGCCCAACAAGTCCACACCAACCCTTGGAGCATCCAACCCAGACCCATCCCCCTCTAACCCACCTAATCTACAGACACCAGAACACTACAGGCAATTTAGCTTAGCCAATCCACCTAACCTGCACATCTTTGGACTGTGGGAGGAAACCAGAGTACCCGAAGGAAACCCACGCAGACATAGGGAGAATGTGCAAACTCCACACAGACAGTTGCCCAAGGGTGGAATTGAACCTAGGTCCTTGGCGCTGTGAGGCAGCAGTGCTAACCACTGAGCATTTGGAAAATGGTGACAGAATCAGTCCTGGTTAGCATGGATTCGCTAAAGGAAAATTGTGCTTGACATATCTTCTGGAATTTTTTGAGGATAAAGAACAAAGAAAATTATAGCACAGGAACAGGCCCTTCGGCCCTCCAAGCCTGCACCAATCCAGATCCTCTTCTAAACCTGTCACCTATTTTCCAAGGATCCGTATCCCTCTGCTCCCTGCCCATTCATGTATTTGTCTCAATACATCTTAAATGATGCTATCATGCCCGCCTCTACCACCTCCGCTGGCAATGCGTTCCAGGCATCCACCACCCTCTGTGTAAAGAACTTTCCACGCATATCTCCCTTAAACTTTTCCCCTATCACCTTGAAATTGGACCCCTAGTAATTGAGTCCCCCACTCTGGGAAATAGCTTCTTGCTATCCACCCTGTCAATACCAGGATGTGGCCATTAGAGCGGACAAGGGTGAGTCAGTTGATGTTGTGTATTTAGACTTAAAAAAGGCTTTTGACAAGGTCGCACACAAGAGATTAGTAAGCAAAATTAAAGCTCATAGCATTGAAAGTAATTTATTGACGCAGAAAGAAAACTGGTTAGCAGACAGGAAGCAGAAAGTTGGAATAAAACAGATCCTTTTCAGAGTGACAGGCAGCGATGAATGGGGTACCACAGGGTCCAGTGCTAGGACCCCAACTGTTCACAATATACTTTAACAATTTGGACAATGGAATTGAATGCAGTGTCTCCAAATTTGCAGATGACACTAAGCTGGGTGGCAGTGTGTGCTGTGAGGAGGATGCTAAGAGGCTGCAGGGTAATGAAGGCAGGCGGTCAAATGCAATGTAATGTGAATAAATGTGAGGTTATCCACTTTGATGGCAAAAACAGGAAGGCAGATATTATCTAATTGGTAGCAGTTTAGGAAAAGGTGAGGTGCAACCAGACCTGAATGTCATGGTGGAACAGTCGCTGAAGGTTGGCATGCAGGTGCAACAAGCACTGAGGAAAGTTAATGACATGCTGACCTTTGTGGCAAAAGGATTTGACTATCGGAATAAGGATGTCTTGCTGCAGTTATACAGGGCCCTGGTGAGGCCACACCTTAAGTATTGTGTGCAGTTTTGGTCTCCTAGTCTGTGGAAAGACATTCTTGCATTGAGGAAGTCTAGTGAAGATTCACTGTACCGATTCCCAGGATGGCAGGACTGACATATGAAGAAAGACTGATTCGACTGGGCTTGTATTCACTAGTATTTAGAATGGGGGAGGGGATCTCATAGAAACATATAAAATCTTGATAGGACTTGACAGGCTAGATGCAGGAAGACTGTTCCTGATGTTGGGGAAGTCTGGACCTAGATGTCACAGGCTATGAATAAGGGGTAAGCCATTCAGGACTGAGATGAGGAAGAATTTCTTCACTCAGAGAGTTGTGAACCTGTGGAATTCCTCTACCACAGAAAGCTGTTGGGGCCAGTTTGATAGATAAATTCATCATCATAGAATCCCTACAGTGTGGAAACAAGCCTGTTGGCCTATCAAGTTCACACCAACCCCTTTGAAGAGCATCACCCCAGACCAATCTCATCTCTTCAACACTGCATTTCCCATGGCTAATCTACCCAACCTACACATCCCTAGGCACTGTGGGCAATTTAGCATGGCCAAACTGCCTAACCTACATATCTTTGGCCTGTGGGAGGAAACCAGAGCACCCGGAGGAAGCCCACGCAGACAATGTGCAATTTCCATATAGACGGTTGCCTGAGGGTGGAATTGAACCCAAGTCCCTGGCGCTGTGAGGCAGCAGTGCTAACCACTGAGTCATCATCCCGCTAAACAAGAGAGAGCTGGATGCAGCCCTTGCAGTAAAGTGTTCGAGGGTACGGAGAGGAAACGGGAATGAGATACTGAAATTGCGTGATCTACCATGATCATATTGAATGGTGGTGCAGGCTCACAGGGCCGAATGGCCAACTCCCGCATGTATATTCTAGGTTTCTATGTTTCCTCAGACAGAGCTGCACAACCTTCTTCCTCCCTCAATGACTGAATCTACCCCTGCAAAAGGTACAGATCAGGTAACCTTTCACAGGGCTTCTGTGGGCTCCAAAATCCAGAGGATGTCCCACTAAGGGCATCTCATTTGTCAAAGCAACTAACTCCGCTGAAATCTCAGGGATTGATTGGCATAGAAGTAAGAGGTAATGGATATTGCACAAGAGGATTCAATTTGGTGCTTTTACCAATGGTAATTTAGCTAAACTTATGTTTATTTCAATGTTTATTTCAATGCACAGCAGAATTTGTGAACTGCTCATTTTCCACCGGTAAAATTCTGCAAGTAGGTAGCACAGCACAGAAGGAGACCATTTGACACGTGTCAAATATACTCTGGCTTTTTCAAACAGCGATCCAATTATTTCCACTATTCCACTCTTTCCCTTTAGCCCTGCAATGTTTCCTCCATTAGATATAATCATAATGGTAGTCAATGTTTCCAGTGAACTGGAACTTGAAATTACTTTGAATGCAAGTCAGTTGGAATCTGGATCTATATTATGCACAAAGCTGACAGTCAAATTTTACAACGAATCCTAAATAGAGATTTATTTGCTGTAATTTCTGGTGACACTCAATTATTGTTTACAAGAGTACTTCTGTGAGGAAGCTGCTTTGAGTAACATTTGTTTATACATTGATTCTTAAGTAGAAAACAAACATTGAAAGTATACCATGGAACTTCATAAGTATAAGGTGTATTTTCTAACAGTTAGTATTTAAACCAGTTGAGATGGAGTATTCCAGTTATAAGTGTGTTACAAACCTGATCAGGTACCTTACAAAAGAGTTTTATTAGTACTTAGATTTTTCACATGCTCTAATGTGGCAAAATAATGGTTCTTTCAATGTTGTAGAAGTGTATTAAGAAAAACATAGATGAAATCAGAATTGTTGTAGTGCAGAAGGAGGCCATTTGGCCCATCGTGCCCAAGCCAGCTCCCTAAATGAACATCTCACGTAGTACCATTCTCCTGTTTACTCCCCATAAGCCTGCGCATTGGTCCTTTTGAACTAAATATCTAATTCCCTTTTGAATGCTCGATTCAAACCTGCCTTGACTACATTTTATCAGTGCATTCCAGACTCGAACCTGTTGTGTGAAAAATTTTTCTCCGTATCACATTTTTGCTTCTTCTACTAATTACTTTAAATGTTCATGTCCTCAATCTTATTCACGAGTGGTAATATTTTCCCCATATTTACTTTGTCTAATCTTCTCCTGAGTTTTAATACTTTGATCAGATCTCTTCTCAGACCTCTCCAAGAAAAACAGTCTCAATTTCTCTAATGTATCTTCATAACTGAAATTCCTTATTCCTGGAACCATTCTCATAAATGACTACTGTACTCCTTTCAATACCTTCACATCTCCCATTAAATGCAATGTCCCGAATTGGGTGCAAAAGAAAATGAAAACTCTGGAAGATTTAGTTGAGGAGCAGGAACTTAATAAATATTTCATTGTCAAACGGAACAGGGCTGAAATTTGTCTGCTGATTTTTCAAAGGCCAGCCTGTCCTGTTCTGGTAGGTATACCTATTCTTGTTTAAATCACGAGCACCCTAAAATAATAAGTCACAACAATATAACTTTGTTCGTAAATAGCCTGAACTCCTCAGTGTTCTGCGCTCTGAATTAATTTGCTGCACTAGCAATGGCACCAGCAATTTAAAAAGATGCAAGGGATGTTGCTCCAGGGACTATGCATGGCACATTGTATTTCACAGTGAATATCAGAAAATCAAGCTCTATCATATCAAGCCAAAGGTGTGTCTCTGGGTACCCACGTGAGTCTCAGTAAACATCAGAGTGTACTCTGCCATTTTCCCCAGAATGCCTTGTGCTATTATGCATAAGGAAATGTATGCTTCAATGTCACATATTGTACAATCCTTCAGGTGAAACCAGGACCACTGGAGGTGATAGAAATGATAGAGGATGATCCTTTAACAATGCAGAGGCTGATGGGGTGGAAAGTGAGGATAAGGGGAACCCTACCATTGTTCTGAGAGTGAGCAGAAGTGAGGGCAGAACTGCAGGAGATGGGTTGGATGTAGCTAAGTGCTTTTTCAACCACAGTGGGGTGGAATCCTCAGTTAAGGCAAAAGGAGGACACTATGGAAACATTTCTGTGGATATGGTATAATTGGAGTGGATGTGATGGAGAAACCTAGAGAATGGACTTGAATCCTGACAGGAAGCAGAGTGCATCAAGGTAACTATGGGAGCTGGTGGATTTGTAGTAGCCATTGGTGGACAGCCTATCTGCAGAAGTGGAAATAGTGAAGTCAAGGAAGGGAAAGAAAGAGTCAGAGATGGTCCAGGTAAAAGTGAGGGAAGGATGGAAATTGGAAGCAAAACTGATTAACTTTTCCAATCCTGTACAAGAGAAGGAAGCAGCGTTGATGTGTTTGATGTACTGGAGAAAGAGTCATGGGCGGGTCCCCAAGTAAGACTGGAACAAGGAAAGTTCCAATTCTCCACAAAGAGACAGGTAAAACCCCCATGTGGGTACCCAGAATAACACCTTTGACTTGGAGGAAAATGACATGACTTAAAATGGAAATTGTTCAAAGTGAGGATGAGCTCAGCTAAGCAAAAGAGGCTGGTGGTAAATAGGGACTGTTCAGACTTCTTTTCAAGGAAGGAGAGAGCCTTGAGACCTTCCTTACAGGGGATGGATGAGAAGAGGGATTGAACATCTATGGTGAAGAGAAGGGTAGGAAACAGGAAATTGTGGGACTGACATAGGAATGATGTAGACTAAGTCAGAAGACTCACAAATGGGAAGAGATGGAATGAATGAAAAACAAACAGAGTCCAAATAAAACAAGTGTTCTGAGGAAGGGTCACTCGACCCAAAATGTTAATTCTGATTTCTCTCCACAGAAGCTGCCAGACCTACTGAACTTTTTCAAAGATTTCTGTTTTTGTCTAAGACCTGATACGTTCAATGGGGCTGGAACAAAGTGAAATGATGGATCTGCTTTTGTCCTGTTTATGAATTTTGGGAAGAAGGTAGAATTGGGTCTTGTAGAGTTGAGGGACTCTGAGGTGTGAAGCTATGAAAGGAAAATCTCCAGAGGAGATGAGGTCAGTGACAGTCCGGGACATAACAGCTTGGTGGTTAATGATGGGGTCATGATCCAGGGGTGAGAGGAGGAAGTTGGCACTTGGTCTCTACCAGGTAGAAGACAGCATACCAGAAAACAACAACACCATCCTTATAAGTAACTTTGATAACAAGTCAGGATCAGACTTGGGAGAAGAAAGTGAAGCAAGTTCAGAGGGAGACAGGGTAGAATGAGTGAGGGGAGCAGAGAAATTAAGGAGAATGGCACTGAGTTACAATCCTCAATGGATTGGCAGTAAAAACATGATGGGGTGAATGGCCTCCTTCTGCACAGTAACATATCTGTGTATCTGAAAACGTGTCTGAACTGTTTCCAATGTTTAATCCTTCCTTATACAAGGTGACCAATAATGTGCTCTGTACTCTAGATGCAGTTTCACTAGTGCATAACTGAAGTATAAGCTCCATATTTTTGTGAACAGCTCCCTCCATGATAAAAGATGACACTCTATTAGCATTACTAATCTTTTTGTACCTGCACGCTGGCCTTTTGTGGTTCATGCACTGGGACATCCAGATCACACTTTATCTCAGAGCTCTGCAATCTCTCTCCATGAAGATAATATGAGGAGGCATTGGCACAGTTATAACGTTATTGCACAAACAATCCACAACCCAAGGCCACTGATTTGTGATATAGGTTTGAATCCCATCGTAGCAGGTGGTCAAATTTGAATTCAGTAAACTCTGGAATGAAAAGCTGGCCTAATGGTGACCATGTAACCATTGTCAATTTTTGTAAAAGCCATGTGGTTTTTGTCATTTTGAGAAAGAAATTGGCCATCCTTACCTGGTCTGGCCTCCATATGACTGCAGACCCACACCAATGACATTGTCGCCTAACTGGACAATTGGGAGTGGGCAATAAATGATCTAACCAGTGACATATATCGAATTAAAAATAATTGACTATTTTGGAAACATTGTCTCTCTGCCTACTCTTTTAAAACCTTTCAGTATTTTAAAGATCTTGATTGACTCATCCCTTAGACTTGTCTTCTCAAGAGAATAGACTCAACCAGTCCATTCTCTCTTGATAGCTGTATCTATGCATTATTGGTATCTTCCTGGGAAATCTTTACTGTATCTTGTCTACTGCTGTCTTTTTTCAGTAATATGGTGACCAGAATTGTACACAATGCTCCAGGTGTGTTTGAAACCAGAGTGAAATACAAGATTGATATAATTTCTTTAATTTCAATTCCACCCATTCCTCAAGAAACATTTACAATTTTTTTTACAATCTTACTCATCTGCATTGCTTCTTTTCTTGTGTACTTGTACTAACAGGTCTCTTTTCTCCTCTATCCTAATTAGATTCTTATTTTCTAATTAATATGCAACAATCGTTTCCTTGCCAAACTGTTATACTTCACAATTAAAATTTTGAAAGTCATGTATTTATTATTCTTCCATTTTGAAAGTCTCTTAATATGGTAGTTTACTTGTAACGCACTGTAAATCCTCCTCAGTATTGCCTATGTCACTCCAGGAGCCCTGAACCCCCAAGATGGTATCATTTGCCAGTTTAGATATTTGACCAGCTCTTCTGGTCACCAGATAATTGCAGGCTGGACATATCCTGAAAGATGAATGATGGGACCATGCAAGAATTGACCAGGAAGTTGAAACTTCTGATGGACAATTACCCAGTACCTGGAACTCTCCTACAACGGCCTCAATTCTTAGAGTCAAAGATCTTGGAGGGATCCAATTGAATCTGAATTGTTAGCCAGGAAAAGTTAGAGGAATGTAAAACATGGTGTAACTGTTGGCTACATTTGAAACTGGGTCATCTCTCCACCACTACCAAATCACTGCCAACTTTGAGTCAGATTAAACTTATGTCCTTTTAAGAAGAAAGAGATAATTTTGGCAACATGCATAGATTTTGGCATTTTTGGCTTCGTTGTAGAGAAACGTTAGAGGGAATCAACTATTTCAACCTCAATAGTTGCATCATGTAACATTTTTATAACATACTCAATTCTAAGCAATAACTATTCCTATCTTATAAATAGACCAACTGAGTTTCCAGGGAAACAGGACAGCTGGACATGACCTTAAGTAATGAGATTTGACAGAAGATAACTGCATCTTTGAAAGAAGTTACATGTTCAATTTAAAGAGGATATACCTATGATCAGTGCATTTTAATAAGATATCTAATGAAGAGTGAGCAGAGGCATTACTACACATTTTATAATTTTTCAGAGCAAGTAACAGTCTCAGAGCACTGACATATAGCCGATATTATTCTGTTTACAAAAAGGAGCTACGACATGTTCAGTGTGTCATAAACCATGCAGTTTATGATCAGTAACTAGAAAAATAATGGAATCCCTCTGGAAGAAAGAATAGAAGAGCATCTGAGAACATACAAATTAGGAACAAGAGCAGGCCACTCAGCCCCTAATCCTGTTCCACCATTCAATAGATCAAGGCTGATCTGCCCACCAAGTAATTACAGCAGCAATCCAGAGATGCAGCGTAATGCTCTGGGGATGTGGGTTCAATCCCTCAATGGAAGATGTTGGAATTTGTATTCAATTATTAGAACAGCTGGAATAACATTTTAAAAAAACTAGTCTAATGATTACCGTGAAACTTTGAAGTGGCCTCAATTTTGAGTATTGTGACAGGAGTTCAGGGCAAAGGGATGCCAGTAGGTCATACTGTTCAGACATCTACTGGAGGGGCCATTGCTAGGCATTATAACATTTAACTTTCAAAGAGTTCCAACGCTGTTTTCCCTCTCCAGAGTATTGCCAGTTTGTATCGAGGCTTCAAAGTCCTCTGAGATTCTATTTGTCCTGCTTTTCAGTCTTCCTGCTCTGTAACCTTGCAATCAAGGTCTTCTGAGGTATTTTCTCTGCCTATGGACTTCTCTTTTTACAGTTCTTTTTTTCTGTCTTGAGATCTTCAAAACTTTTGGCCTGCGTTTTGAGTCTCCTCACATCCCTGGTCATTCCTGAATCATAGAATCATAGAACCTTTTATGCTTGCAAATTTGTTTCCCTCTCAAGATAGGATCATAGAACAGCAAAATTCATGTTTCACATTAAGGAGTGGCAGATGGAGTTTAATTTAAATAAACGTGAGGTGCTGCATTTTGGAAAGGCAAATCGGGCAGGACTTATGCACTTAGTGATAAGGTCCTGAGGAGTGTTGCTGAACAAAGTTACATTGGAGTGCAGGTTCATACTTCCTTGAACATGGAGTTGCAGGCAGATAGGATAGTGAAGAAGGTGTTTGGTTTTGCTTGTCTTTATTGGTCAGTGCATTGAGTATAGGAGTTAGGAGGTCATGTTACGGTTATACAAGACATTGGTTCGGCCACTTTCGGAGTATGGTATGCAATTCTGGTCTCCCTGCTACAGGAAGGATGTGAAACTTGAAAGGGTTCATAAAAGATTTACAAGGATGTTGCCAGGGTTGGAGGATTTGAGCTACAGGGAGAGGCTGAATAGACTGGGGCTATTTTCCCTGGAGCATTGGAGGCTGAGGGGTGACCTTATAGAGGTTTACAAAATCATGAGTGGCATGGATTGGGCAAAGAGTGGAGCGTGTATGGAATGAACTGCCAGAGGAAGTGGTGCAATTACAACATTTAAAAGGCATCTGGATGGGTATTTGAAGAGGAAGTGTTTAGAGAGGTATGGGCCAAATGCGGGCAAATAGGGCTAGATTTATTTAGGATATCTGGTCAGCATGGACCAAAGGGTCTGCTTCTGTGGTGTTCAGCTCTATGACTCTATGACTCCATATGTTTTCTTAATCAAGTAAATCAATGTTGGGAGTGAGCTGAAACTTAGATTAAATTGAAAGTCAATTGGAATCTTGATCATCCAAACAAAGCTTAGGGTACAATTTTACAACTAATCTTAAACAGGAATTTGCTTCCTAGGTTTTTGGCGAATCTTAATTATTGCTTACAGCACATTTGTGTACATGAATGTTGCTTTGAATAAGTACATTTTTTCTTTATTTATACACTGATTTATCAGTACAAAATATACTTCATTGAAAGTATACTATAGAACTTCATACATTTTATATAACATTTCCTCGCAGTTAGCCTCTCAACTGGATGTGGAATTGCAGACTTAATTGTAAAGTTAATCTGATTTGACACAAACAAATTTAGTTGCATTAGAACTTGACATGCTGAAATGCTTTTGCCTTGTTGAAAAGTTCTGTGGCTGAATAATAAGCATTACTCACTAAGAATCATATAGCACAGAAACAGGCCCTTCAGCCCACCATACCTATGCTGACCAACAAACACCGTAACTACTACGCCCTGGCACTTAAAATGCTTCTTAAATGTTGCAAGAGTCTGTATCATCCTCTCAAGCAGCACGCTCCATATATCTACCACCCTCTGGGTGACAAAATTCTTCCACGAATCTTCTCTAAACCGCATACTCCTCACCTTACACTTATGCCGTGGACACATCTGCCGTGGGGAAGAGATTTTCATCATCTACTCTGTTTATGCCTCTCATTATTGTGTCCATCTCAATCAGATCCATCCTCAGCCTCTTCTGCTCGAAGGAAAACAAAATCAGCCTATCCAGTCTCTCCTCATAACTGAAACTTTTCATTTTAGGCAGCATTCTGATGAATCTCCTCCGCACCCTCTCCAGTCCAATCACATCCTTCTCATATTGTGGTGACAAGAACTGCACATGATATTCCAGCTGTGGCCTAACTAATGTTTTATCAAGTCATAACAAGACTCCTTTGCTCCTGTGTTCTACACCCCCGGCTAATGAAGGCAAACATCCCGTATGCCTTCTTCACCACCCTGCCTATCTGTGCTGACACCTTCAGGGATCTCGCACACGAAGGTCCCTCTGTTCCCTTGTACTCCCTCGAGAGCTACCTGGACCTACCAGAACAGAATAGCAGACAAAATCACATCTCTCCCTGATGCGCTCAATGCTTTTTACACTCAGTTTAAACAGAACATCACTGAAAGGGTGTCACCTGCCCCGTCAGCCTCGGATGCGTCTGTTCTCTCAGTCACTACTGCGGATGTCAGATCAGCCTTCCCGAGAGTGAACCCATGGAAAGCGACTGGCCCAGATGGAGTCCCCAGCCATGTACTCAGATCCTGTGCGGATGGCTGGTGGGAGGATTCACTGACATCTTTAACCGCACCTCGCTACAATCTGCAGTCCCCACCTGCTTCACCATCATCCTGGTACCAAAGGAAACACACAGAACTTGCCTCAATGACTACAGCCCGGTGGCTCTGACCTCCATAATTATGAAGTGCTTCAAGAAGTTAGTCATGGCTCGCATCAACTCTAGCCTCCCAGCCTGTCTCAATCCTTTGTAATTTGCCTATCATTGCAACAGATCCACTGCAGATGCCATTTCCCTAGCCCTCCACTCATCCCTGGAACATCTGGATCATAAGGATACCAACATCAGGCTTCTACTTATTGACTACAACTCCGCCTTCAACATTATACAGGTAGTTATCCTATAATGCGATAGTTGCATTCTTGTGTGACCTCGCGCTATAGAAAATCGCCATTAAAAATCGCGTTATAGGGAAATCACTATAGAAAATCACTATACCTGTACAGCAGAAAGTTCATGTTATCCAAACAGTGTCCAGTATTCATCAATCGCATTACAGCTAATTTGTGTTAACAAAACAAACATTATAGCAGAACTACCTGAAATCTCAACCAAATTAATCCAAACTCCGAGACCTAGGTTTCTGCTCCACCCCCTGCAACTGGATCCCTGATTTCCTTGACTTCCCGCAGATCAGTGGAAGACCACAATCAGTGAAGACAGACAACAGCACTTCCTCCACGACAATCTTCAACATCGGTGTCCCACAAGGATACATACGCAGCTGCCTACCGTACTCCCTGTACAGTCATGACTGCATGGCCAAATTCCATCTGAATGCCATCTATAAGTTTGCTGATAACACAACTGTAGTAGACCGGATATCAAACAATGACGAGACAGAATACAGGAAAGAGATAGAGTGCTTGGTGACATGGTACAATGATAACAATCTCTCCCTCAATGTCAGAAAAACTAAAGAGCTGATTATTGACTTCAGGAAGCAAGGAGGAGGGCACAATCCTATCTACATCAATGGAGATGAGGGGGCGATCATAAAATCATTGAATCCCTACAGAGTGGAAACACAGTATTTGGCCCAACAAGTCTATGCTGACGCTCCAAACAGCATCCCACCCCATCCCTGTAACCCTGCACCTCCCATGGCTAATCCACCTAATGTACACATCCCTGGACACTACGGACAATTTAGCATGGCCAATCCACCTAACTGCATCATCTTTGAATTACAGGAGTAAACCCACATCCGCAAATTGCAAACTCCACACAGTCGCGTAAGGCTGGAATCAAACTCAGGTCCCTGGTGCTATGAGGCAGCAGTGTTAACCACAGAGCCACCGTGGTCAGGAGCATCAAGGTCCTAGGAGTGACGATCAACAGTTTGTCCTGGACCACCCGTGTTCATTCCCTGGGGATTTATCTACCTTTATGCCTGCACAAAGTCCTAAACCTTGGGGCAGCACAGTTGCTCAATGGTTAGCACTGCTGCCTCACAGTGCCAGGGACCCAGGTTCGATTCTAATCTCCGGCGACTGTCTGTGTGGAGTTTGCACTTTCTCCTCGTGTCTGCATGGGTTTCCTCTGGGTGCTCCGGTTTCCTCCCACAGTTCCAAAGATGTGCAGGCTAGGTGGATTGGCCATGCTAAATTGTCCAGAGTGTTCAGGGATGTGTAGATTAGATGGGTTATAAGGGGATGGGTCTGGGTTGGATGCTCTGAAGGTCAGTGTGGACTTGTTGGGCCAAAGGGCTTGTTTCCACACTGTGGGGATTCTATGATGATTCCCCTCCTCCTATTAATCTTAACATGTTCTAGAACCTCTCCATCCCAATTGATATCTCAGGCTGCAATGTCTTTCTCCTCTGTGAATACAGGTGAGATGAATCCATTTCAGACTACACCCACATCCACTGGTTCCTTGCACAGGATGCCCTTTGATTTCTAATAGTCCCACTCTTGCCCTTAATTTCCTGCTCTTACTCTTAATATACTGGCAAAAACCTTGTAGGTTTTCCTTGGCTCCATCTGCTGAACATATTTCATGGTCCTTCTTTGCCCTCCTACTTTCCTTTCCATGCAACCTCCTACACTCTATACTTCTGCTTCACCTTTTTTAATGCACTGTACCTAACATATGATTCCTTCTTTTTGTTTATCAAACTCTCAATATCGCTTGACATCCAGTGTTCCCTGGACTTGCTGTCATTGCCCTGCACTCTCAGAGGAACACACTGGTCCTGAAATTTCACTTTACTACTTTCAAAAGTCTCCCAATTTCTAAATGTAGACTTACCTGCAAGTAGCTGTTCCATGTTTATGTTTGCCAGATCATATCTAATAAATTTGAAATTACTCCCTCACTGAAATTTCAGCAACTTGACTGTTTCATTCCCTAGGATTAGTTCTAGCACTGTCCCATCTCTAGTAGGACTATCTTAGATCTTTCTTGAATGTACTTGAAAGTTCTACCCCATCTAATCCCTTCAGACTAAGGCATTTCAAGGAATGTTAATAAAGTTGAAGTCCCCTACAACTATAACTCTGTTTCTTTCACATCCTTCTGTGATTTGCCTACAGATCCACTCCTCTGTCTCCCTTTGACTGTTAGGAGGCCTGTACCATAATTCCAGCAAAGTAATTGCCCCTTTCTTTTATTTCTAAGGTCTAAGGACTATCCAGTTGGCCTTATTTGAAGACCCTTCTTGGACATCCTCCCTTATTACTGAAGTGATAGATTCCTTTATCATTAATGCAAGGACCCCACTTCTCTTATTTCCCTTCCCCCCCCAGCCCCCTATCATGCCTGAAACTTCTATATCCTGGAATGTTAAGCTGCCAGTCCTGCCTTTCCTTCGACTATGTCTCAGTGATTACAACAATATCATACTCCCACATGCTGATCAATGCTCTAAGTTCCTTATCAGTCAAGCTCTTTGCATTAGAAATGATGCAGTTAGTTTTCTCCACCTCCCATGTGCCTTATTCTGCCCATGTGTCACCACCTACTGGATCGTCTTAATATCCCTTCTGTATCTGATTGGCCGCTGCTCCTGACTTTACATCTACTCTGTGCCTCACCCTACTGCCAAATTAGTTTAAAACTTCTCCAACAGCATGAGCAAACCTCGAGCAAGGGACTTCTTAAAGTTTTAAACCTATTTTTAAAATAATTTAAGAAAATTATGCAGAATAAAATCCAGCAAGATTTAGTTGAGTATCAGAAATGTGTTTGGTGAATATTTTCTTGTCACACTGAACTCAGCTGAAATTTGACAGCTTCACCATTATCTGTTTCTTCAGTACCCTTCTCCTGGGAGGAAAATATAACTATATGCCATTCCTGTTTGAATTATGAGCATCCTAAAACTATGAATCACCCTCATTTAATTCTGTTCATAAATAATTTAATCTCCTGAGTCCTTTGCACTATGAGATAACTTGAAGCAACAGTGGCAGCACCAGCAAACTAAATAGGATACAGAGAATGATATTCCTCGGGTTACATCAAGGTACGTTGGATTGCCTTTGCACAGTGAGTGTCAAAATTGCATGCTGCATGATTTTGCTTATGTTGGGAATGGCAGCAATTATCTGAATGTTGGGCTGTATTATTGTGCATAACGAGGCAGGTTTCTCCACAAATAGTGCTGCTTTTGTAATAACTACTACTTGAAACCAGGAGCAAGAGGTCTGTATCCTCATACAACTCTTGAGAGCAAAATCTGGAGGGTTCTTGTTTAGACTTTTGTTACTAGTGCAGTCTAACGACTAATACAGTTGTGGAGGCAGTATCATGTAATTCCTTCTTGCGGAGATGGAAGTTCTCTTCCCATCACAGCAGTTGATGGGATTTTAATTTCATCCTGTGGCACAGTGGCAGCGACCCCACCACTGGACTCAGAGGCATGGGCTCATGTCCCACCTGCTCCAGAGGTGTGTAATAACATCTCTGAACAGGTTAAAAACAAAAACAAAAATCTGGAATTGAAAGCTAATCTCACTATTGGCGTCATAAAACTATCATAAAAACTCATCTGGATCTCCGTGTTTTAGAGAAAAAATCTACTACCTTTATGACCCCTTGCCTACATGTAATTCTTAGGCCTAGGCTTTCAAAAAAATGAAAAGGAATACCATGTCCCACTCCAAATGTGGATATTCTCATTTTCGTGAGGACAGGATTGGGGCCAGGCCATAGTTCACATATGTACGGTTCTGGAGCTGTTTAAATGGCCAGCAATATCTCCACAAATCAGATTTTGGAGTCCCCAGTTTCTGGACGGTGATGATTAGACCAAGAAAAAGCAAGTCTGTTCTCAGTACATTTGTCTTAGACAGCCAAGGTGTTCCTTTGGAGAGCTGAGGTACCCTTGTGGATATGATCCCAAGACACCTCAGTGATTGGGGTCAGTGGTGGGGGGGACGGGGGGTGGGGGTGTGGTTAAGGATCCTTTCTGGAGACTGGGGACATCAGATGGATCTCTTTCTTTGGTGGTATGAGTCTGGAATCATTTGGGGTATAGTCAGATGTCCTTTGAGACTGCTAACTGTGAACAGAATTGTGCGTAAAATGTGTATAAACCCCTTGGAACTAACCAACTTATCAAACTGTCAAGATAACATTCCGACACAGATAGCAGAAATATTGTGAGCAGCACATGAAATTCCTATGGCAGGACATGAAATGAAATGGAAATCTTGAGCATTAATAAGCAGATATTTTACCTGGTCAAGATTTCTTGGGGTTACTGCAAAAAAATGCCGTACATCTCAGGTAGCAGGAAAACCTCAACAACTGGTCTTTTGGCATCTTTAATATCCATACCAGGTTTTGAGGAACCATTCAGCCAAGTGTTAGCAGATTGTATAAGACCATTACCAAGAATGAAAGCAGGATTCCAGTATATCCTACTG
This sequence comes from Rhincodon typus, assembly GCF_021869965.1. Classification (NCBI taxonomy): domain Eukaryota; kingdom Metazoa; phylum Chordata; class Chondrichthyes; order Orectolobiformes; family Rhincodontidae; genus Rhincodon; species Rhincodon typus. The sequence goes on along the minus strand of NC_063335.1, from coordinate 71,230,458 downwards.
TTATACCGTACAGTTGTACAACATGCGTGTGCTGGTTCACAGCCCTGAGATCAGTGGATCTGAGCTACCTTCTGCTATTTACATTTGCATTGGGTGGTGTCGTGGCTTAGTGGATTGAAGTGTTTGCCATGTAAGCAGCAGACCCCGAATTCAAATTCCTACCAGAAACATCTTTATAGACTCTTGAGTGAATTGGTAGTGTCCCTGCTTCGAGGCCAGAAGGCCAGGGTTCAAGTCACATGTGTCCCAGGCAGGTATTGTAACATGCCTGAACAGGTTGATTAAAAATAACCATCCTTATAATTATGGTTGTGAGAACCTAATTCCTGGAAGTTGTTTACTTGAGGACAATGACAACTTTGTCCAAGGAGGATTGCAATAAAAAAATTTAGTCATGATCTCTAGAAGGAAATTTTGATTGGTTGATGCAGAGTTGTTATTCAATTCAGAAAAAGAAAATCTAATGGTGATGAAGAAATGCTTTAAAACAAGGGATAAAAGTACTAAATCTGAGCCATATCGAGGCATGTGGAATGCATAATCCAATTGGATAATGAAAGTCTGCTCAGATAGAAGGATATGAAATAACTATTGTGTCCTATAGCAGATTCATGTATGCAATGAGGTTTAAATTTTGATTGCAGTGTTCAAGAAATAGTAGTTTTGCACAACATGCTGGAGAACAAGATAATGCAGGCCAACTCTGTGTAATCAAATGAACATAATATCACTGAACATCTTTCAACAATCTCCACAGTAACATCGGGAATATATCTGCCACACCATACTCTGGAAGTGGTGACATTGTCCAGTGAGGAGGAGACTGAGGAAATGCAAACAGCCTTTGTTAAAAAATAGCAAAATGGCTGTTGAATCTCTGACTACATATTTTCCTTAGAATCCAATGTAGATCTGTCAAACTATAGTCAGGAAGAATATTTTCCAGAGTGTTTCATGCAGGATTTGAAGCAGAGAAATTCCTAGATGGCTGCCATGAAGATGATTGAGGTCTACATTCAGATAAAGTATGAAATGCATTGAATTTGAAGTGCAGGAAATCAATATTCAATTAAAATGATCAAGCCTGGAACTGGAAACTGAAGCAACTTGTATTCAAATTCCTCACACTGATTGTCCCTCTGATAATCAGATTGATGAGCAGAAAGATTTGATAGATTTAGATGAAATAAAATGGTCAGAATGTTTTGATGCTGTTGCTTCAGGCACAATGTACATTTGTACTCAGAAGAACAGCTAGAAAGTAAGCCTCCAATAATAGATTCTGAGTCTAATTAGTGAGGGGAAGGATTCAGTTGTATGGAAAATTAGAAAATCAAAAGTTAAAGAAGGTAGGAGTGCAGATTAATGACGAAGCTGATTGATATCAGAAAATAAAAGGAAGGGACAGAACATATGGATGTTATATTTCACCAATGAATTATGAAACAGTAGGAAAATTTGATATGGGAACAAACTTAAAGGCTTTGTATCTGAATGTATGAACTATTCGTAATAAAATGAATGAGTTAACATTGCACATAGAGACAAATGAGTATGATTTGTTAGGGATTACTTAGACATGATTACAGGGAGATTAGGTTTGGGAATTGAATATCCAAAGGTACACAGTATTTCAGAAGGATAGGCAGAAAGGAAATGGAGGTGGTGTAGCTTTGTTAGTAAAGGATAGGAGCACTGCTGTAGTGAGGCACTAGAGATCAAGATGTAGAATCTGTCAGGGTAGAAATTTAAAAAAAGCAAGTGAAAGAGGTCCCTGGTGTCGGTAATCTATAGGCCCCAAACAATAGTTCCACAACAGGGCACAGAATAAACCAGAAAATACTGGGGGCTTGTTGCTGTATCTTTTTTACGATCATGGGTGATTTCAATATGCACATAAACTGAATTAATCAAATTGACAAGGGTAGATCTTGAGGGAGAGTTCATTGAATGTATTAGAGATTGTTTCTTTGTACAATATATTTTGGAACCAAGGAGCAAGATATTATGGTATTATGTAACGAAGTACTAAACTCATAGTAAAGGATCCTCTAGTGAAAAGTGAAAATAGCATGCTAGAATTTCAAATTCTGTTTGAGGGTGAGAAACTTGAGTTTCATAGTAGTTTTATGGAGTTAAGCAAAGGTAATTACATAGGCATGGGGACAGATTTAGTGATAGTGGACTGGACAGGAAAACTAAAAGGTAAAACAGTTGAACAGAGGCAGGTGTTCAAGGAGATATTCAATTCCTTCCAACAAAAATATATTCCAGAGAGGAAGAAAGGTTGTAAAGGGGGAAAATAAAATCCTTGGATAAGCAAAGGAATGACAGACAAGGCACTAAAAGCCAAGGCACACCAGTTTGCAAAGGCAAGTGGCAGGCTGGATTTTTGGGAAAATATTTTAGATCACCAAAGAAGTTATAAAAACAGAAAAGGTAAATAATGAAAGAAAACTTATGCAAAATATAAAAACAGATAGCAAAAACTTTTATCGGCGTATGAAAAGAAAAACAGTAGCTAAAATAACTGTTAGTCCTTTGGAGGATGAAGCTAGGGAGTTAATGGTGGGGAACACAGAAATGGTGGAGACAAAATCAACATTTTGGCTCAGTTTTTGTGGCAGAGGACACTGATACCAATAGGGGAGATGATGGTCTACTGGTATTAAGCTGGACTGTTAATCCAGAGGCTGAGGCATTGTTCTGGGGACCCAGGTTCGAATCCTGCCATGACAGATGGTGGAATTTGAATTCAATAAATATCTGGAATTAAGGGTCTAATGATAACCGTGAATCCATTGTTGATTGTTGGAAAAACCCATCTAGTTCACTAATGTCCTTTAGGGAAGGAAACTGCCATCCTTACCTGGTCTGGCCTACATGTGACTCCACAGCAATGTGCTTGACTCATAAGTGCCCTCTGGGCAATTAGGGATGGGCAATAAATGCTGGCCTAGCCAGCGACGCCCTCATCCCCTTAATGAATATTAAAAAAAATAACTGGTAATGCAGAGGTCCTAGAAAAGGGGGAACTTAAAACAATTCCTATCACTAGGGGAAAAGGTATGAGCAAACTATTGGGATTGAAGGCAGACAAAGTTCATCCAGCCCTGCACCTTGTTGTCTCGGATTCTCCAGCATCTGCAGTTCCTACTATCTCTCCTTAAGGCCTGGTGGCTTATATCCCAGGGTCTTAAAGGAAATGGTAATAGAGATACTGTTTTGACAGATGCACCTGCAATAGAGTGCTGGCAGGAGTGATAGATTCCATTGGTTATAATATCCAAAATTGTATGGATGCTGGAAAGATTCCAGTGGATTAGAAAAATGCTAATATAATACATTTATTCAAAAAAAGGAGGAGCACACACAATAGGAAACTATAGATCAGTTAGTTTAACATCTGTCATTCACCACTTTCTCTGGCAGTTCATTCCACACACGAAACACTCTCTACGTTAAAAAATTGCTCTAATGTCCTTTTTAAATCTTTATCCTCTCACCTTAAAAATATGTCCCTTAGTTTTGAACATCCCCAATCTAGGGAAAAGACCCTTGTCATTCACCCTATCCATGCCCCTCATGATTTTACAAACTTCAATAAAGTCACCCCTCAACCTCCTACACTCAATTGAAAAAAGTCCCAGCCTTCCCAGTCAATATTTAAAGCTCAAACCCCAAAATGTTCTGAAGAAGGGTCTAGGCCCGAAACGTCAGCCTTCCTGCTCCTCTGATGCTGCTTGGCCTGCTGTGTTCATCCAGCTCTACACCTTGTTATCTCTCATGCCAAGTCAGGTGTGGTCTGAATTGGATATAGAACAAATACTCCTCTATCTTGTCTCAACTATATATCTCCAGCTCTACTATGGTATAATTTAATTCTGATAGTTACTGTCAATAGTTTTACATATATTAAATTATGATATGGGTTCAAATGTAATTTTATTTTGGTCAGTGCTAAGAATTAATCTTTAGCAAACAATGTACAAAATTGGGCCAACTGTATTGATTACAAGCCGGAGTTCACTGAAGGCACAAGTATGATGAGAGTGCGATCAATATGACAGACCTATATCACCTAATATTTCTAAGTCTGCTGGACGTAATCAAAACAAGATTAGTTAAGAAACGGCTGTAAAATACTGATTATAGATAACCAAACAATATTGATGTTCTGTCACAGGATGCAAGCAGAAACTAGATTGACAAATTAGTGTTCTCTTTCATTCATGAGTAGGAATTCTTACTGCATTCTAATATTAAGGCTAAAGCTTTCTAAGTTTTTGAAATGGGCCTACACACTTGTACGCAAGCTGTTGTATGACGATTGACAACATGACAAACCAGCCATGGTTAGCTAGCAAACAATTGGATTAACCCTGTCAACCTGAGATGGAGAAGTTGCTGGCCCTCCATTTAAGGGTAGTTCTTGGGGGTTGGAGATTATATCTCCTGTTTAAATGCATAAGAGGCCCAACAGCAGCTCATTATCGGCCTGATGGGTTGAAAATATGGTCAAGGACCCCCAAAATCTTGAGGTGTTGCTGCTAGCTTTGCACCTATCATGAAGTTCTCTATGACCCCAACAAACTCCAGCTATAATGTGGCAGATTGCATGATGTGGAATGTGGCACTGTTTTGGTTATGCAGATATTGATTTCTTTATTTTAAAAATACATAAACTGTTTTTTGTACTCCAACTTGAGTTGCAGCAAACCAATCAACAGATTATTGATAAAACTTTTCAAATATAATCCAGCTTCTAGTTGGCAACCTCTTTATATGGTAAGCACATACAGTACAGACTTTAATTTGCCTCATGCTAAACATTGGCTCACTGTAACACACTGACAGATTGGAAAGAAGTTTGATTTATAGAGAAATTGACTGGAAAATGCTGGAAGGAGAAATAACATTCACACAAGAGAGAATTTTAAACCTTGAATTTATTTTAATGAATATCATTGATGAAATGGCAATATGCAGGAAAGAGGTGGAAACTAGAGGAAAAATACAGTCTTGATAAAGTATCGGTGCTGCTAGATATTTCTGATCACACTCCAAAACATTTCCATAGTGAATAGAAGTTCTTTATTTAAGAGGGTTCGTAGAAATAAATGTATTGGTAGATTTATATCCATTCTATCAAACAATTTTAGAAATAATCAAGAAAGCTAAAAGATATACCAACATGATGAAGCAACGTGACTGCTTTGTGCAATTATATTTCAGAATTATTAACTGTGTTGACAAAATGAATTATGGTAGCCACATTTTCTCTTCTGCCCTTCGAGAATCAGATTTTTTTCTCTGTATTTTGATGTCCTGACAATATACATGTATCAGTGTTTAATTAGGCCCTTAGGAATTAAATTCTTTACTGAATGCCCTTGTCAGAAGTGATATTTCAACATAAGCTAAATAATAATATTGATTCATTCTAATAAAATATAACCATCACTGAAGCATTCATAGTTGTTAATTTGCAAAGCAGCAGTCATATCCAAAGTAGTTTTTTAAAAAACTTTTCTTTTAAAAAAACAGCAGCAGTATTGCACGAGGATATGATTTATTTCTGATGCAAATTCCACATCATGCAATCTGCCACATTATAGCTGGAGTTTGTTGGGGTTGCAGAGAACTTCATGATAGGTGCAAAGCTAGCAGCAACACCTCAAGATTTTGGGGGTCCTTGTCCATATTTTCGATCCATCAGGCTGATAATGAGCTGCTAATGGGCCTCTTCTGCATTTAAATAATCTCCAGTCCCCTAGAACTACATTTAAATGGAAGGCCAGCAACTTCTCCATCTCAGAAATGCTACTGAGAGCAATAGGCACACTTGGGGCTACATTCAACTGTGAGCTGCCACAAGTAGCACTCTCTTTGCAAGTGAGTTGCTATTGAGTATCACAGGTGTCATTAAGGCTGGGATTTGGGGGAGGCAGTATTGGAGAGGGCAGAGGAGGGTTATTACTGTGGAGACTGTAATTGCCACTGAGAGGTGCCTCCTTCAGCCACAGATTAGCTGATTGGGAGGCCACCTTCCTAACCACACCGGGAGACAACCAGTGCTCCCCATCAGCTGGTCTCACCATGCAGCAGAGGGTCTACCTGCTACAGGTAAAATGCTGGTGGCAGCAGAAAATGTTTGCTTTTTGGCCACTTAAGTGGTAGAGAATTGGCCGCTGGGCTGTGCTTCTGTTCTGCACTGCAATTGCAATGCCTTGGTGATGGGAAGGTGATCAGCACCAGTGATATTACTCAGTGGGGCAAATGAGATATCTGCACTTATACTGGGATGCCCATAGACTGCAAAATGGAGCGTGCAGTGGCAGGAAATAAGGATACACACAGTGTGGAGCTGGAGGAACACAGCAGGCCAGGCAGCATCAGAGGAGCAGGAAAGTCGGCGTTTCGGGTCGGGACCCTTCATATCCTGTTTAAAAGTGGGCTGTTCTTCAAGGAGAACTGACATGCAACAGTCTTAAACCACAGGGCAGAAAGGAACTAGGAAGTAAATGTCTCAAACTTTTGTAACATTATTTTGTTCAAACTGAAATTAGGCCTGGGGCTGATGGAATTATAGGAATGGGAAGCACAAACTCAGTTAATACTGGAAGACAATGGGCCAGATACTCATTGACAACTCCCTCCAAACCCCACTTTTCCACTGGAAGATCAGCTTTAATGACCTTAAAATCTCCGCAAAGTTTGGTGATATAGCGGGAGGATAGGCTTAATATATATTGTGATGGAATCCATTTAGGGCAGTGATATTAGACATAGCGATATTATTGATGGACTATTATTATAGAGATCCAAGTAATACTCCAGGGGCGTGGGTTCAACTGCCACCGTGGCAGACTGTGGAATTTAAATTAAAAGCCTGATGATGACCACAAAACCATTGGTGATTGGTATAAACAAAATGTCTATCCAGTTCACTAACGCCCTTTGGGGACCAAAATCTGTTGTGCTTATCTGGTCTGACTCCAGACCTACAGGAATGTTGTTGACTCTGAACTGAAATGGCCTAGCAAGCCAAAGGTTCTCAACTAAAAAGAATGAAATGGGGTGGATCGCCTGGTATTGGATTAGGCACTGGAAATAACAGCAGCAATCTCAGCCAGGTTGACTCTGTTAAAGTCCTTCTTACTAACATCCGGGGGCTAGCACGAGGGAGCTGTCTTAACAGTCTGATGTAGTCATGTCAATGTAATTGTAGCTGACAGGCAATGTGCCAGAGCCTACAATCACTAGCCCAGCAGAAGTGGCTCAGTGGTATGCAACCAGGAGGGAGTTGCCCTCTGAAATTGCACCTCATGAAATCTCATGACATCAGCTCAAACGTGGACAAGGAAACCTGCTGATTTCACCACACCCCTTTAGCTGATGAACCAGTACTCCTCCATGTTGAGGACTGTTTAGATAAAGCACTGATGGTCATAAGGGTGTGAACCTTCAACATTCATCACAAAGGGAGGCTTGGCAGCATTACTACTGACTGACAAATCCAGAAGAACATTCTGCTTGACTGGATATGAGGTAAAGGGGAGAAAGGAACAGGATGGAAGAACATACTTAACTTCATCCTCACCAATCTAAGATCCACAGGCAAATCTGTCCATGACAGATAGGAGTAACTACTGCAAAGAGACGAAGATCTGTGACCAGCAATGTTCTGCAGGGTTCAATGCTGGGACTCCTGTTGTTTGCAACTTACATAAATGGTTTGGAGGAGAATGTAGGTGGCCTGATTAGTAAGTTTGAGGATGACATAAAGATTGGCGGAGCTGCAGGTGATGTGGAGGATTGCCAGAGGATATAGATATGCTGGAGAGTTGGGTGGAAAATTGGCAGATGCAGTTAATTCAGACAAATGTGAGGCGATGTATTTTTGGAGATTTTATCCAGAAGGGACATATGCAGTAAATGGCAGAATCCTTAGTAGCATTAACATACAGATGGATCTAGGCATACAGTTCCACAGTTCCCTGAAAGTGGCAATGCAAGTAAATAAAGTGGCCAAGAAGGCATATGGTATACTTGCCTTCATCGATGGGGGCACAGAGCTTAAAAATTGGCAAGTCATGCTGCAGCTGTATGGAACTTCAGTTTGGCCACTTTCGAATATTGCAAACAGTTCTGGTCACCACACTAGCAGGACATGGAGGCTTTGAAGAGGGTAAAGAAACAGTTTACCAGATGCTAA
>NC_063335.1:71187263-71207240 GCF_021869965.1 Rhincodon typus | reverse complement strand
CGCACACTCGCTCATTATACTCTCCCACACACGCGCACACTCGCTCTATTACGCTCTCCCACACACGCGCACACTCGCTCCATTACGCTCTCCCACACACGTGCACACTCGCTCCATTACGCTCTCCCACACACGCGCACTCGCTCCATTACGCTCTCCCACACACGCGCACACTCGCTCATTATACTCTCCCACACACGCGCACACTCGCTCTATTACGCTCTCCCACACACACGCACACTCGCTCATTATACTCTCCCACACACGCGCACACTCGCTCTATTACGCTCTCCCACACACGCGCACACTCGCTCCATTACGCTCTCCCACACACGCGCACACTGTCACTATTACACTCGCCCAGATAAAGACACACTGTCACTATTGCACTCACACACAGTCAGTATTACACTCACTCCCACATACACTCACTATTACACACACCCCCCCTGACATTATTACACTCTCTCTCTCACATCCTGACACTATTACACTCACACACCGCCCGCTCGCGCTGTAGCACTCTCTCACGCGCACACGCTGTCTCTATTACACACTTACACTGTCACTATTACACTCTTACACACACACTGTTACTATGTTACACACACAGATTCTGGTACTCTCTGAGGCCCCTCCTGTCAGTGACAGTTTCCGGAAGTCCCACCCTGTGACCGGAAGTGTTTGTATTCCGCCGTTCTCGGGGTTAGTTGTGATGCGCCCGGAATGTGAAGGTAACACCGTCCGGGGGCCTAAGCGGGAGGGGATCCAGCTGTCAGGGACCGGGCCTGTGCTCGTGCTGTCCCCATCCGGGGGCGGGGGGGTGTGAGGCGGTAAACGCGCGGGACCCGGGGAGCAGGAACTCGGGCTGTGGGGCCTTTCAGATGCAGTTTCCTCTGTTTGATGGTTCTTTCCTTTTGGGTTTGCAGGTGATGAGATGCTGCATCTTGTATCCATGACCTGAAGCCTCTCGGTGGTAGTTGGCCAGCAGTAGAGGTGCAGGTTTACCAGGGCCCAGTATGCCTGCGGGTAAGGATTGGCCTTAATACCGTTTGCATGGCTTACGTTTATCAGTTAGCTTCCCGTGACCCTGGTGTTAGTGAATAGTTACTGACAGATGACTGGAATCTGTTCAAACTAGAGAACACATTTGCTGGTTAATTTACCTGCTGTTAATGAAGTTGCTCTCAATTGAAAGTATATGAGATTAGATTGTTTAAACATTTTAACCTGAACAACGTTCTTTATTTTCACTGTCATCTTTTGAGTTGATGGGATAGTTTGTATTCACTCTTTCCTTAATGATTGCATTCTTGCAGTCTCATTGAAATATTACATTTTACATCATGTAACTTTAGATTTGGGCACTACATGACAAATTATTTCCTTTCTGTGTTTGGGTCTTTGTATGTATACTAGCTGTGTGTTTTGCATGTAATATGTATACACTTAAGACAGTACTTAACTTATTCCTATGTATGTGTATCATTCCTATGCAAGGATGTGTTTTTATATCATTATCCCTATTGAAAACAATACAGTAATTTTTAAAGTATAGTGGAAATTTTAAAATCAGTTACATCTATTGTTGAATGAGTCATAAACTGCTGTAATTTGCAAAATATGGAGCTTTTATTTAAAAGTTGTTTGAATTAGTTCACTTCTGCAGTTCTGCTTCACATGGTATGATTGGCTTAATATTTTGGACTTTATTTAATTCAAAGACTAAGATTTAACGGTCTGTTATTTACTGTTGTAACTTCGGCTTTTTAAAATTTATTCATAGGATATAAGCGTCTACCTGGCTAGGACAGCATTTATTGCCTATCCCTAATTGTCCATGTTGCTGTGGATCTGGATTTACATGTAGGTTAGACTTGGCAGTAATATTTGCGCCACACAAGTGTAAATAACAGACAATCTAACCACAGCTCCTTGACATTCAATTACATTTGCATCTCTGAATCCCCACTCTTGACATTCTGGATGTTGCCACTGACCAGAAATTGAACTGGTGTCTCCACATAAATACAATGGCTATGAGAGCCTCACAGCATCAGGGACTCGGGTTCAATTCCACCCTTAAGTGACTGTCTATGTGGAGTTTGCATGTTCTTCCTGTGTCTATGTGGATTTCCTCTGGGTGCTCTGGTTTTCTCCCATTGTCCAAAGATGTGCACGTTAGATGGATTGGCTGTGTTAAATTGCCCATAGTGTCCAGGAATATGCAGGCTATGTAGATTAGCTGGGTAGTGGAGGGTTACAGAGATTGGTTGAGATGCTTTTTGAGGGTCAGTGTGGATTCAGTGGGCTGAATGGCCTGCTTCCACACTCTAGGGATTTTATGATTCTAAGAGCAGGTTGGAGGCTGGAAATAGTGCAGCAAGTAACTCACCTCCTGATTCCCCAAAGCCTGTCTCGTCTGCAAGACACAAGTTAGGCGTGTGATGGAATATTGCCTACTTGCCTCAGCATGCAGCTCCAATAACACTCAGGCTTGACACTGTCTAGGATAAAGCAACCACAAACATCCACTCCTTCCACCACCAATGCTCCGGAGAAAAATGTGTACCATCTACAAGATGCAGTGCAGAAATTCACCAAAGATCGTTGGGTAGCACCTTTCAAACCCATGCCAGCTTTCTTCTAAAAGGACAAAGACAGCAGACACCTGTAAGTTCCCCTCCAAGGTACTCATCATCTTGACTTGGAAATATATCACTATTTCTTCACTCACTAGGCTAAAATCCTGGAACTCTTTCCACCCCACCCCTGTTCTTTAAAATTCCAAATTGTTATTGAATTCAAATTTCGCAGAGTATTGATCTAAGGAGCTACATTACTAGCCCATTACCACTTTGCCACAGTGAGATATTGGATTCTGAGATCTTGTAGAAGAGAAGCCATAGTAGAAAATACATTTAATCGATCTAACTTTTGGTCCAAGTAGTGAAATGACAACATTTCAGTAATGCAAATGCTTATCAGAATTCTATTTAAAAGCCCTAAGGATTGATTTTTCTGAAGTTGTTTCTGACGTTTGTGACCAAGCAATGCCTAGGTCTGTCGTTGTAAGCAACTTTTGAAATCTAAACTGGGTCTCATTACTCTATGATAGTAGGAACATCTGAGAAGTGCATTGTTTGAGATTTTGCATGTTCTTTGTTTTAACCACGTTATATAATTTACATTTTGCTTCATGAGTTGGTGTTCCATTTGTTACAGGACATAGTGGTGTAATAAAAACAAAGTGCTGTAAAAAATAAAGCAGTAGAAATTCTGGCTGCATCTGTGGAGAGAGACAGTTCATGTTTGAGTCCACTATTACTTTGCATGGAGCTTGTTTTGTGGTGGTGTAACTGACCACATGCTCCTCCCAGCCCAGATATGATCAAAGTTTCTTTTTCTCTGGCTGTGAGAGTTCCGTGGAAATCAATGAAGTGGGTTTAATCTGGTTCTTGTAGTGTCTCTACCTCTGACTCAGGAGACCCAGAATCAAGTCCCACTTTCTCTACAGGTATGTAACAACATGTCTGAACAGGTTGATTAAGAAATATCTCTGGTCTTATACGATATAAAACACTCTTTATGAAGCATAATATTGCCATTGTTTTAGAAGAGAGTATGGAATATTGTTGTGCAAGATGGAAAAATGTGAAACTGGTAATTTTCTGGAAGAAAGTTTCCTTTGGCTCTAACTGATGTTTCCAGAACTCTGAAGAAACGTTGACTACTTTCTCTCCACAGATGCTGAGTTTCTCCACTCTTTCTGTTTTTATTAAATGATGATATCCTTGATAAACCAACTGGAAAAGAGATCTAGAATTTTTGGTGGATATCATCAAACGTTTGGTTCAGGCTGTGAAGTTTGTATCAAAAATATGAGTCAAATGTTGTAATGTATAACATTTCAGTTTATCAAAGTCGTTAATCTTAACGTTGTGCTTTGTTGAGATGGGATGGCATAGTGCATTCAGTTTTGGGTTTTATGGGAAAATGTTAATTAATGTTAATTAATTGAAGATTTTAGAGAAGAATTACAATAATTTTTGAACGAAGAGGGTTTATCTTTGAGGAAAAAGTTACTTACCCAGGGAATATTTTTCTCAAGAATAAAGGAGAATGAGTATAATTTGTGAGGAATCTTAGAATTGATCATTGCTTGTGCTATATTTTTAAATGTGCCAATTTTGAACTAAATGACCATACTTGACCGTAACTATGCCATTAGTCTGAGTTTAGAAATACTGCATCTGTTTTAGAACACTTTCTCACATCACACTGAAGAATTCACCTGAGAAGTGAGCAATTTTGCTTTTTTTTCTAGAAGAGTACCTGCTTAGAGTAATGGAACCTGTAGAATTTATAGCATAGGAGCCAGTCATTCAGCCTATTTTATAAGTGCTACTCTGTGAGAACAGGTACTTTGCTGCTACAATGCATTCTCTCCAGTGCCTTGTAAATTTTTCTTTTTAAATGTATTTCCAATTTCCTTTTGGAAGTTTCAGTTAAATTTGTTTCCACTACCCTTTCAGGCAGTGCATTCCAAATTGTAACATTTAATGCTAAAATTATTGCTTAAAAAATTCTTCTCTTCCTTCTGGACCCTTAATTTGTCAACTAGCACAGATCTGACCTTACAAACTTTGTTTTGGAAAAAAAACTCACTCTAATAGGAGCAGGAGCAGGCTATTTTGACCTCACACCTTTTGTGCACATTATCTTGATTTTCTTTGATACCTTCAATATTTAGAAATCTATTAATCTGTGTCTTGAATATACTCAATGGTTATTCCTGTATAGATCTCTGTTGTAGAGAATTCAAAGATTCACCTTCCTCTGAACGAAGAATTTCCTCTTCAGCTCAGTCCTAGATGATCAACCCCTCATGAGTGTGTATCCTCCTTTGTTCTAGATCTCCAGCCAGAAAACTGCATCTACCCTGTTGAGCTGTGTAAGAAATGTGTTTGATTCAATTACATCATGTCGTATACACTTTAGAGAATATAGGCTCAGTTTGCTCAGCCTTTTCGCTTGGATGGTTTTCTGACTGCCTGTTCCCTTATTGCTTGTTGCTGGAGTTGCATTCATGCAGGCAGGTGGGAGTATTCCATCACACTTCTGGCTTGTGCCTCGTAGCTCGTGATCAGGCTTGGGGAGTGGAGAGGTGTGTAACTCGCTGCAGGATTTCCAGCTAGTGATTGGGCTCCACAGTTGTCAATGAAGCCTGCAACCTCAAATTCCTGGCTGCCTAATCCAGTGTTAGATGTGCTACACAAGAGGATTTCTGGTCCTTGAGTACTTCCAGTAATTCTACAACAAATCTCAAGCACTTATTCATTCACGTGATGTGTGTTTCACTGGCTAGGCCAGCACTTATTGCCCATCCCTAATTGCCCAGAGGGCAGTTAAGAGTCAACCACATTGCTGTGGGTCTGGAGTCACATGTAGGCTAGACCAGGTATGGATGACAGTTTCCCTCCCTAAAGGACATTAGTGAACCAGATGGGTTTTTCCCCGACAATTGACAATGGATTCACAGTCATCATTAGACTCTTAATTCCAGATATTTATTGAATTCAGATTCCACCATCTGCCATGATGGTATTCAAACCCAGGTCCCCAGAATGTTGTCTGGGTTTTTGGGGATTAACAGTCCAGCAATAATACCACTAGGCCATCATCTCCCCATGTTGTACAATTCAAAGATTCAGTACTTCTCGACAATAGAGTAATTGCACTGGGATTAGAACACAGATTGCTCTTATAGCCACTGTATTTATATGGTCAGTCCAGTTTCTTGTCAATTGTAACTTTCAGTATTTTGATAGTGGAGGTTTCGGTGATGGTAATCCTATTCGTTTGTGAAAAGGCAGTGGTTAGATGCTGATATAACAAGGTGTAGAGCTGGATGAACACAGCAGGCCAAGCAGCATCAGAGGAGCAGGAAAGCTGACGTTTCGGGTCTAGACCCTTCCTCAGAATTGTTGGAGGTGGTCATTTGCAAAGTACTTGTACGACACAGAAGTTACTGGACACTTGCCAGCCAAAGCATGGATATTATCCAAGTCTTCCTGCATTTGGACCTGGATTGCTTTAGTATCTAAGGAATCATGCATTTTGTGAACATGGTACAGTTGTCAGTGAACAATTATCATTTCTGACCTTATGATGGATGGAAGGTCAAGAGCAAAGATGGTTGGGCTGAGGACACTAACCTGAGGAACTCTTGCACAGGTGTTCTTGAGGTGAGATGACAGATGTCCAACAACCACAACCATCTTCGTATGTGTTAGCTATGACTCAAACGGGTGAGGAGTTTCCCCTGATTACTGTTGCTAGGGTTCCTTTTCACCGCACTCTATCAAATACAGCCTTGATGTCAAGGGTCGTACCTTACCTCCTAGAATTCGGCCTTTTGTCCATGTTTGATCTAAGGCTGTAATGAAGTCAGGAGCTGAGTAGAATGTAAACTGAATGTCGGTGAGAAGGGTATTGCTGTGAAAGTGCTGTTTGATAGCACCATTGATGATGTCTTCCATCACTTTTTTTTTTTACTGATGATCAGGAGTATGGAGCAGGAACTGGTTAGATTGGATTTGTCCTGCTTTTTCTGTATAAGACGTATGCTGGAACAGCCTCGCTAGGAATGCATCAAATTCTGCAGGACATGTTTCGAGTACTACAGCAATCTCTTTACTAACTAACACCTATGGGACCAGGAGTGTGCTGGTTGATCAAATGTTCCAGATAATCAAGAGGTACACAACCGCAGTGAACCCTGACTAAACAAAGTTTTGAGACATCAAAATCCCTCAAAAAATCTATGTAAAAACATCAATGTCCCTCGTAAAATCAACATAAAAACACACAGTAAGTAACAGAAACATGATGCAGGGGTATACACAGCACTGTTAATCTTTATTCACGACGTAAATATTCGAACATCGTGGCCTTTGAGGGATATCATTTTACCAGTTGATGAGGTGCTGGTTAAAATGAAGTTTGCTTTATTGCTAAAATGTCAGGGCTCACCTATTTTGCAGTATTCAGTGCATCCAGTTGTATCTTGATATCTTGTGGAGTGAATCAACTTATTTAAAATTTTCTGGCACAGATTGTGAAGAGAGTGAAACAAGAATAAAATGACCAATGGCTATCCTTGCAAAGCAATGGTGTTAAGCTTAAAGATACTACTGCCTCGTAAAACAGAATTACCAAGTAACTTATACAGAAAAATAGTGTTCAAGTTCATGAGGGAAATGACACTGAATCGTGAGATAACAAGGTATAGAGCTGGATGAACACAGCAGGCCAAGCAGTATCAGAGGAGCAGGAAAGCTGACATTTTGGGTCGAGACCCTTCTTCAGAAATGGGGGAGGGGAAGGGGATTCTGAAATAAATAGGGAGAGAGGGGGAGGCGGATAGAAGATGGATAAAGGAGAAGATAGGTGGAGAGGAGACAGACAGGTCAAAGAGGCAGGGTTGGAGCCAGTAAAGGTGAATGTAGGTGGGGAGTTAGGGAGGGGATAGGTCGGTCCAGGGTGGACGGACAGGTCAAGGAGGCGGGATGAGGTTAGTGGGTAGGAGATGGGGGTGGGGCTTGAGGTGGGAGGAATGGTTAGGGAGGCGGGGACGAGCTGGGCTGATTTTGGGATGTGGCGGGGGGAGGAGAGATTTTGAAGCTTGTGAAGTCCACATTGATACCCTTGGGCTGCAGGGTTCCCAAGCGGAATATGAGATGCTGTTCCTGCAGCCTTCGGGTGGCATCATTGTGGCAGTTCAGGAGGCCCAGGATGGACATGTCGTCCAAGGAGTGGGAGGGGGAGTTGAAATGGTTCATGTCTGAGAGGTGCAGTTGTTTGTTGCGAACCGAGCGTAGGTGTTCCACAGAGCGGTCCACAAGCCTCCGCTTGGTTTCCCCGATGTAGAGGAGGCCACAACAGGAACAGCGGATACAGTATACCACATTAGCAGATGTGCAGGTGAACATCAGTTTGATGTGAAAGGTCTTCTTAGGACCTGGGATGGGGGTGAGGGGGGATGTGTAGGGGCAGGTGCAGCACTTCCTGCGGTTGCAGGGAAAAGTGGTGGGGCTGGTGGGGAGTGAGGAGCGGACAAGGGAGTCACGGAGAGAGTGGTCCCTCCGGAAAGCAGATAAGGGTGGGGAGGGAAAAATGTCTTTGGTAGTGGGGTCAGATTGCAGATGGCGGAAGTGTCAGAGGATGATGCGTTGGATTCGGAGGTTGGTGGGGTGGTACGTGAGGACGAGGGGGATTCTGGTTTGGTTGGTATTGCGGGTAGGGGGTGTGAGGGATGAGTTGCGGGAAATGCGAGAGACACGGTCAAGGGCGTTTTCGACCACTGGAGGGGAAGTTGCGGTCCTTGAAAAACGAGGACATCTGGGATGTCCGGGAGTGGAATGCCTCATCACGGGAGCAGATGTGGCGGAGGTGAAGGAATTGGGAATAGGGGAAGGCATTTTTGCAGGAAGGTGGGTGAGAGGAGGTGTATTCTAGGTAGCTGTGGGAGTCGGTGGGCTTGAAATGGATATCAGTTTCCCGGTGGATGCCAGAGATGGAGATGAGAGGGGTCCAGGAAGGAGAGAGGTATCAGAGATGGTCCAGGTGAACTTAAGGTTGGGGTGGAAGGTGTTAGTGAAGTGGATGAACTGTTCGAGTTCCTCGTGAGAGCACGAGGCGGCACCGATACAGTCATCGACGTAACGGAGGAAGAGGTGGGGGCTAGGACCAGTGTAGCTTTGGAAGAGGGATTGTTCCACGTATCCTACAAAGAGGCAGGCATAGCTTGGGCCCATGTGGGTACCCATGGCCACCCCCTTTTGTCTGTAGGAAGTGAGAGGAATTGAAGGAGAAGTTGTTAAGGGTGAGGACGAGTTCAGCTCAGCAGATGAGGGTGTCAGTGGAAGGGGACTGGTCGGGCCTGCGGGACAGGAAGAAGTGGAGGGCCTTTAGGCCATCTGCATGGGGAATTATACTATCTCTGACACTGAATCATGACTGCTTCGATAGTAAAAAAAAAACTTATCTGGTGTGAAATGCCACAGGAATCAGTACTGTGGCCTCAACTGTTTACAATCTACAAAAATGACTTGGAAGAAGGGACCAAATGTATGGTTACTAAATTTGCTGATTACACATCTTTGTAGTAAAGTAAACTGTGAGGACAGCATTGTGTATAAAGAGTTGTAGATAGTTTAAGCAAGCGGCAGGAAAAGAAATGACAAATGTATTATAATGTCAGAAAATATGAACTCGCTAACTTTGGGACTGGAATTCTCTCTCTACAGTGTGTGGAGGCAGGAAAATTGAATACTTTTAACACTGATCCAAGTAGGTTATTAACTAACCAGGAAATACCATGGTGTGGCATATTGGTGTTGAGGCCCTAACAAGATGATCAGTCTTTGTCTTGTGAAATTGAGGTTTAGGCTGTAGAAGTTAGTTGACCCACTCCTCCTAATTCATGTGTTCATATGGGGGTGGTAAAAGTCTATCAATATAGCAAAACAAGAATGTCTTAATTGTGGTGAGATATGAAGAATTATTATCTTTGCAACCAGCATAATGTTCACAACTGAACAGTTGTGGGACTAAAGGTAAATAACTCCCTGGCTGAATAAGGTGCATTTGAGGCTACTTAAGGAAATTGCAGGAGCAATAACATAAATTGAAGAAATCTGGGGAGATATCAGTGGATTTGAGAAAAGTTACTCTTATTTATTTAAAAACATATAGTAGTCTCACAAGCCTCTTGTGTGTAAAATTATTGGAACCCTCAATAATAAGGGCATTAGGATAGAACAAAAGTCTTTTAAAGGATAACTAGTTTAGTTGATGAAGGGAAAGGTGCTGTCAATTGAACAATTTTTTCTTTGAGAATGTGGAATGGAATTAGATAGGCAGTGACTGTGGTCCACTAACACTTTCTGTAAGGTTTTTGGTATGATTCATATGAAAGTACAACTACGCTGTTCAGGAGCCTTATCTTCAACAAGATCACCGCTCATTCTTTTGAACTCTAGGGACTATAGACTCAGTGTCTTCAATCTCTCCTCATAGGACAGCTCCACCATCCTAGGAACTAATATGTTGAACCTCTGCTCCATCCTAATGTGACAAATGCATTCTTCATTGGATTATGTGTAGTGCTGCTCTCTTTATCCAAATATGGTTTCATCAAGATTCTCTATAATTGAAGCAAGACATCTTTACACCTGTACTTAAAACCTCTTGTAATAAAGGCCGAAATACATTCACCTCTGGCCGAAATACATTCACCTCCCTACTGCACCTGCATGATAGCTTTGAATGACTTCTGAACAAAGACACCCAGGTTCTGTTGGGCGTCAACACTTCCTAATCCATCTCCATTTCTTCTATAAAGTGGATAACCTCACACTTATCCACATTGTATTTCATTAATCTTGCTCTTTCATACATTCTGCCTGTGCAAAACCTCTTGAAGCCTGTTCGCATCCTCCTCAAACTGTGATGGAAGGTGAATGATTTTTAGATATTTTAATATTATTTATATTAGAGATTGGATTTTGAATTAGTTACATAGTTTATTGATTAACTTGTCAGTATTTCTGGAGCCATGGTATTTTTAATCTCGTAAATGAGAGAGAGTTCCTGGTGTGCTAATTGGAATTTGTTTGCATTGGGAAAGTTTTACACGCAGACAGAATAAACATTGAGGAACGTTAGACTGCTTTCAGTTAGAAGGATTAGGATTGATTTGTTTTTTTCTTTGCTTGGAGGAAATACCCATAGTTTGGAAGCCTCCTGGTTTTAGTTCACAGAAATCCTAGTTGAGGTTGGATATCTGAATCAATTTCTCCTGTGGAGAGGAGTTGGATAGTTAGGAAGTAGATGACCTCAGTGTAAGAGTTCTTGTTTGAAAGATCTAGTGCAGAAATGTTTGGTTAGAACTCTGAAGGGGGTATTCAAAGCTGCAAAAGCCTATATGAATAATCAAGGAAGAGGCTGTTGGATTGTCAAGACTGAGAACTGAAAACAACGGTTAACTCAAACCTATCGATGGTGATAGAGAAAGGAATTCTTTCTGGCGTCTGTGTACTATAAAAGTTTGCTGATGACTGTTGTATTTTTACTATTTCAAAATCACATTGTGCGATATGTCGTTGGTTTATTCAATTTTATTGTCGGTCTTTTGAAAAATAAACTTTATTTGTTAAAGCTGAATCTGCAGCATTGCTGAGATAGTAGGAACTGCCGATGCTGGAGAATCTGAGATAACAAGGTGTAGAGCTGGATGAACACAGCAGGCCAAGCAGCATCAGAGGAGCAGGAAAGCTGACGTTTCGGGTCTGGACCCTTCTTCAGAAAATTTTCTGCTTTCCTGCTCCTCTGCTGCTTGGCCTGCTGTGTTCATCCAGCTCTACACCTTGTTATCTGCAGCATTGCTTTTGTGTTTCAATGAATGAATAACCACTTTGTTAGATTATTTTCTTAAAAAAAAATTTTTTCAAGCCAGATTTCAGTTTGGGATCTTGTACGATAAGCATGTTAGTTGGGATCACAACACAAGCTGCACTCGCATCTAGTTTTGTTACCTTTAAAATTGTGTTTGGTCCAAATAACCAGATTATTTGGTTATAGATTGTAAACTGCTGAGGTTCAAGCACTGGTCATCGCAACCTGAAAATAACCTATTTATTCCTGCCTCTCTTCTTTCCTCTAACCAGTGCTTGGTTAATGTCAGCAAATTACTTGTGTGTTCTCTAATTTTGCTTACTGATTACCTTTGTGGGCCTTTATCAAAAGCTTCAAAATATCTAAAGTCACCACACTGAACTGGTCCTATTGACCTAAGTATGAGTGAGCAGTACATTGGTCAGGAATAGCTGTTTGATTGCATTGGCAGTGACACCTTACCTTGCATCATTGATGACTGACAATTAACTGTGGGACTGTGGCTCGGTGGGTTTTCCCTACCTTTTGTGGAAGGAAATAGAGGGTATTTTCCACTTGGGTAGATGTCAGTGCACCTCTAACTGAGCTGTATAAGTAGAACAACTAGCCTTGCAGCATAAATTTTTTAACATTTACAGCCCATAGACTTTGTTCCTGGTATGCTCAACTATTTATGATGTCAACTGGAAATCACATTGGCTGAAGATTTGCATTTATGATTGCTATGATCTCTGGAAGAGGCCAGAAAGGGTTATCTACTCAGCAATTCTGGCTAAAGATAGTTGCAAATGCAGCACACTTATTTTTTACACTGAAGTAATGAGCTGTGCCATCATTGAGGATGGGGATAAATACCTCTGCTCCTGTTTATCTCATTGTCCACCATCATTACTAACTGGATGTGGCAGATCACAAACTTTTGAGTTGATCCGCTGATTCAGGGATCACTGGCTGATTGCATACTGCATCCATTGTTTAGCATGCATGTAACTAATAGTTAATTCACCCTGTTTGCATATATGAATGGTGATTCTATTTGGATGATCTGCGTTTCTCTAATAATCAGATTTGGTCACTTGATTAGTTAGTGATATTGTGGAGGATGTACCAGGTCATAAGATTGCAGATTATGCTGTGGAGTACAATGCTGCTGGCTCTCCTGACCCACTTTTGATGTCAGATCTATCCAATTTAGCATGTTGGTGGTGTCTCATAACTAGAAAAAAAGTGTCTTCAGTGTGAACACATTACTTGGTTTCCACAAGCATCACACATTAATCACTCAGTCCAGTATTGTCACAGACTTGTGTATCTGTGACAGGTGGTTTGGCAAGACCAGGCACGTTACCTTGCTCATAATTAGCCTAATCCTTAAGACTACATGATTTGGTGTCAACGTTCACCCTGATGGATACACGCTCCCATTGTGAAAGGATATTGCACTTTTTCGTTTGGATGTAAACCCTCTTTTTCTGTTTCATATGAGGCTCACTATATTAAGGAATCAAGTTGAATATAGAAATTATGAAGGAGAGCTGTAAAGGGAAATATTGAAAAAAGGAACATAGAAAATAGGAGCAGAAGTAAGCCATTTGGCCTTTCGAACCTGCTTCACCATTCAATGGCTGATCATCCAACTCAGTACTCTGATGCCACATTCTCCCCATACCTTTTTGATCCCTTTAGCCATATGTACTATATCTATCTTTGAAAATGTTCAATGTTTTGGTATCAACCGTTTTCTGTGGTAGAGATTTCTGCTGGCTCACAACTGACTGAAGAAATTACTCAAAGCAAAGAAAACATATGAGGATAGATTTAATTGGTAACCTAAAAATATTTTTTAAAAAGTTAAGGGCAAGGCTGAGGTGCTATTTGAGTATTTTATAATCCATATTTTTACAGAATTTGGATAAGATGAAATAATGAGGAGGTATTTTAAGGTTGGTAGCCCTGAAAGTAATAAAAGTAGATTTGGATCATAGGTTCACTCAGTCTAAATGCGTGATCCTGTGAACAGAGGCTATGTTTTTAAATGTCGTGGAGAACTGCAGTATGTTGTGCTGATCTTTTAAATGTATTTGGGAGAGGAAGTATCTAATGGTCACTGCACTTGTGTTGGGTTCAGATGAATAAAATGATAAAATTCTGAAGATTTCTTCATTTTTATTTTATTGTGTCCTTACGTACAAGTAGAGCAGCTTCTGAAGTATAAAATCTTTTTGTGAAATAACTGTTCTTCAAGTAAATTGGGCAAATATTTCATTGCAATGTATTTCAGTTTTTTAATTTCTATTTTCAGGATCATTTGGGGGAAAAATTACTATGAAAAGTGCTTTTGCGTGCATGTGACAAGTCTTCGGGAGGATTAAGAGTGGTGTCTCATTTGTTATGCACATACATTAAAATCTGTGAAAGTAACCAGTTGTTGCCTGCACAAAATTCTCTTTGCTTACAAATATGCTGTGTTGAAATTAAGTTCAACATCAAATCAACATTTAAAAAAAACATCCTGTTAGAAGACCTATTTCTGATCAGTCTCAGAACAATTAGAGGTTCTGTTTCACCTTTATTAAGTATGTTTTTGACTCTGGGATGCCATTTATTCTGAGGTTTTTTGGCATCTTGACATTTTTAGTCTGTCTTCATAGATCATTGAGACAGTCTTGGTCACCTGGGAAAAGAACAGTAGAACACAATTTAATAATTTTGTTCTGCGTCTGAGTGATGGGGGATAAGTCATTTCTGATACAATTGTGCATTTTGTTTCAAAACAAAACAAAGAATGATGTATTTTTAATAAGAATAGTTTTCTTCCTGGTCTTTTAATCAAGACCAAAAAAGTCTACGATACATGATGGTTCACAGAAGGAGATTTAATTTCACTCTTCTTCTGCAAATGAAATATTATGTCCAGCGTGGTGAACATGTATAAGTGCTTTAATTTTAAGGCTTGCTTGTCAAGGTTGGTATAAATCTTCTTGAAATTACATTTCTCACTCGCTCATCCTGTGCTGAAGACTTTTTTGTAAGAGCAGTGGCTCTATCTCCGTGGTAGATTGAGCATTTACAATACAAGTTCAAGTTTTAAATTACTCCATGTCTTCTTTAGGAAGAAAGTACGTGGAGTGTGATGCTACAGATCTGATAGTGAAGAATAAATTGGTCTTGAGGTTCCTGGCTTCTTCTTAGTTGCTGGTTGTAATGATCCCCAATGCAACTGACTTAGAAGTTGCTCTGTCTAGCTCTCAGTGACAGCATTTTGAATAAATAAATTAGGGAGAAAGGGGCAATCTTTGTTCTTCGCTCAGAGTATTTTAATTGCCGGATTGGAGCAGAAGAAATAATACATTTTAAAAAAAAAACAATATTTTCTTAGCAATGTTATTTTAAAATGTGATACCATTATCGTCGACTTTTATTTGTGATCAGATTCTTGCAGAATTATTAGAGTGCGTATTTGTACACTGATCTATTAGTGCCAAGCTTTGCAATTATATTGTATTAAAACTTAGAGGAGTGTTGATATTACGGAGAACATTGCAGTGCGGGAGGCAAAGGAATACCCATCAGAGACTGCAAGAACTGCAGATGCTGGAGTCAGAGACGACAGTGTGGAGCTGGAGGAACACAGCAGGCCAGGCAGCATCAGAAGAGCAGGAAAGTTGACGTTTTGAGTTGGGACCCTTCTTCAGAAACGGGAAGGGGGAAGGGAGTTGGGAAATAAATAGAGAGAAGGGCTGGGGCTGGGGAAGGTAGGTAGGATGGTGATAGGTGAGTGCAGATAGGGAATGGTGGGGATTGGTCAGTGGGACGGGTGGGGCAGAGATAGGAGAGAAGATGGACAGGTTGTGTCAGGTCAAGGAGGTGGGAATGAGTGGGAGGGTTAGACAAGGAATGAGGCCGGGAGTGGGGAGATCTTGAAACTAGTGAAATCCATGTTTAGGCCATCGGGCTGTAGGCTCCTGAGGTGGAATATAAGGTGTTGCTCCTCCAGTTTGCGGGTGATGTCAGTGTGACACTGGAGGAGGCTCAGAATGGATGTGTCACCCAGGGAGTGGGCGGGGGAGTTAAAATGGTTGCGATCGGAAGGTGTTGTCTTTTGTCACGTATGCCTTACGAAATGGTCTCTCAGATGTAAAGGAGGCCACGTCGGGAGCAGCAAATACAGTAGACCAAGTTGAACCCCTGTCTGATATGAAAGGTTTGTTTTGTGCCTTGGATGGAGGTGTAGGGGCAGGTGTAGCACTTCCTGTGGTTACAGGGAAAGGTGCCGGGGATGGTGGGGTTAGTGGGAAGTGTGGAGCAGTCGAGGGAGTTGCGGAGAGAGCAGTCCACACGAAAGGCCGGTAAGGGTGGGGAGGGAAATATATCTTTGGTCGGATTGTAGGTGGCGGAAATGGCAGAGAATGATACATTGGATGCGGAGGTTGGTGGGGTGATGTGTGAGGGCAAAGGGGATTCTGCCTTTATTTTTGTTGGGGGAGGGAGTGTGAGGGCAGAAATGCGGGAAATACAAAAGATGCGAAAATGCCCTCCATCGTATCTCTGCCTGGCTTGCTGTGCTCCTCCAGCTCCACACTGTGTTGTCTCGAAGGAAAATCCGTGATGAATAACAAGCTTACTTCAAAGAAGAGGAAGTTTAGTCACAGTCATCATACTTGTTCCTTTTTGAGGGAATATATGGTAAACAAATTCAAAATTCCCTGGATTGCAAAGGAGAGAGAAAGTTAAGATGGAAATAAAAACAAGTGTGCTGGTGACAGATGTGAAGTGGAGAGTGTAGTCGGTTCAGAAAAGCAAGTAAGAGAAGCAAAGACAGTATGAGAAGAAACCAGTAGCTGATATGAAAGGGAAACCCAAAGTCTTCTATTAATGTGTAAATGGTAAGAGTGAAGATGATTAGGGATTCAAAATCCGACTTGCATGTGGAAGCAAGGTTAAGAACTGATGTATCAAATTAATACAGTGATGTCTGTCGTTTCCAGGAGAGAGAATTCTACACAGGCCATTCTGAAGCAGGAGATGGTTTGTACTGTAGAGGATTTAAAGTTGATGAAGAATGGGTATTGAATAGGATATCATACTTACAGTTGATAAAGTTCTGGAACTGGATGAGATGCATCCAAGAATACTAAGGGAACCAAGTGAAAATTGTGAAGGCACTACCCATAACTTTTCAGTATTTCTTGGACACCAGAATGGTGCCAAAGAACCTGGAGAATTGTAAGTGTTGCAAAGATCAGTCTACTAACTCTCGGCCAGTTAGTTTAACTTTAATGGCGGGGAAACTTTTTTAGAAACAATAATTTGGAAGAGAATTAATAGTCACATGGACAAATACACCTTAACTATGTAACGTTGATTTGTTGAGGGGACATTATGTTTAACTAATTTGCTGAAGTTTTATTTGAAGAGATAACAGCGTTGTTGAGGGCAAAGGTCTTGATGTGTTATACATGTAATTGGAAAGACATTTTATACAGTGCCACATGACAAACTTGTGAGCAGTGTTACAGCTCATAGAAGATAAGGAACAGTAGGAACACAAAATTGGTTGAGTGACAGGAAACAGTAATGTTTAATGGATGCTGAAGGAAGGTGGTTTAAAGGTTAAAAAGAAGAGTATAAAAGGGTTTGGAAATAGAGTGGATACATAGCTGCTGAACTAAATGACCTGTTTTGACCACTTTTCATGTAATTCAATATCTATTCTCTTTTCTTGTAGCAAATTAGCAGATGACTTGGTGGTTGTTAGTCGATCCTGCCTATTATGATAGTCAGTTGTCAAACAAATGCCATTCGGAGTATTCCGTCATATTCCTCACTTGAGTTCCTAGCTCCAAGATACTTAGCTTTCAACCTGATCTTGTATCCACAGTATTTATATGACTAATGCTTCTGGTCCCTGGTAACTTCGCAGGATGTTAGTAATGGGAAATTCAGCGATGGTAATGTCATTGAATCTCAAGTCACTGATTATTCTTGAATTCGTATAACAAAACTATCTTAAGTATTTGGTTTAAAAGATCCATAATAATTCTGTTAGCTTAACGGTCCCCTGGCAGCCTGTCAAAATACGCCGTTTGCAGGTAGGATTTGGATAAAGCAGAAATAGGTGTTTCGGCATAGTATTTTGCTGAAATGTGAGGGCATTTGTTAATCAAAATCCAGCTGTCTTCTGGCAGGTTTTATTTAGGGTTTTTTGTGAATTTATATGACAGCATTACTGTATTTCTTTACAGTTGGCTGGGTTGAAAACCATTGAGATTTGACTGTGTCGTTGGGTAAATCCTATACGATCATATTTCTGTTTAAAGTGATTTGGTTCTTGAGCACTTTCCTCTTCTGAAATCTAAATGCCAGGGCCAATATCTGTAATTGGGGCCAATATCTGTAATTGGGACCAACGAGTTACTTTGCTAATCTGTTCATAACATATTCCAGGGGTGTGTCAATAGTAACACCTTATGAATTGCACCAGGTATTTTGTGTTTGCAGCTCTGCAGAATTTTGTGGCTTTTGAGGAAATGTATGATTGAAATGAAGACAGATAGGAAGCTTGCTTATTTATTTTGTATCATTGATCATTCAGACCTGTGATGAGTGGGCATCTTGAATTCAATCTGTATAATTTGTCTTTACTATTACGAAGATAATTAAAAAGGTCTGATTGCTCACATCCTGTTTGACTGACATCAAATCATACTTCACAATCCATCAGCGCACTCTTTCTTAGCTAAGTGGAAGCTTGCTTTTACAATGTCTAAAGCCCAAGTAATTTTTAAGTGTTTATTCACTCCCTTTGTGTGTAACCATGCTGAAGAATTAGACTAGATAACTCCATTGAGTGTTCTGGGCTGGGCACTTCATCAGACTGGGTGGGACATATTTAGCTGGTCTCAGTGATCAATAGGGAATTGCTTGTCATTTGCACTCTTTAATGGAAATATCATTAAAAGCCTACTTCATTAACATACTAAGTAAGTTTTGTCTTAACGCGTTTATTTGATAAGAGTACAACCAATTTGCCCTCTAACACACTGATTTTGATTTTCCATTGGCAAATGGTTGAAAAGGTCCCAAATTATATTTAATTTGGATCCTTTTCCATACAATATTCAGTTCCATTAAGTGTATTATTGAATGGAATAAAGTTGATTTTAAATTTTAGTTGAGATTTTGGATTTTGAACTGGATCACAAGAGTATTTCTAAAGAATCTGGTGTCGAATGAATACATGTTTTAGAAATCATATATTTACATTATAGATGCTGGTAAATTCTAAAGACTAAGTCCGACTTTTATCAATTAATAGTCTGTGAAGCTGGAAGAAGATGGTCTCTATTCCTGTTACTTGAAACATTGATGCAATACTAGGCCTTAGGATCATGCATCATAATTGACCATTTATTTTAAATGATTGTTGCATGGATTTTCTGGAATCTAGCACTCTGGATTGAGTGGTCATGAGCAATGTGCTTTAGAAGTTGTGTGCAGCCAGTGTTTTCTTTCTAATTAAATGAATATACATTTGTCAGTTATACTTGTTTCGCTTTGGACACGGGACAGGGTATGTGTTTTGATGGAAATTTATTGGATAAACAATCAAACTGTTAGAACATTAACTTTTCTTTCAGAATTGCCCTTACCTGTTTAGAGCAGTGATGATGGTATTACTCGGAACGGGTCTCTTGTATCATGTGGCATTGCATAGCAGGTTCTAACCTAGCTACGTGTTGTCAATGCTTCAATTTATTGCTATTTTAATTTATGTATTTTAACGAGTCAAAAGGAATTGGCTTTTCATGGTTATAACTCCTTGAAAATGTGCAGTGTATGAAAATTGCTGTCTTTGAGCCATATAATAAAAATGCTTTAGTTTTAACAATTTTGAGTGAATGAGAAGGGTAAGTGCATTCCTTTAAATGATCTCCACTTGCCTACATACTAATGAGAATTAAAAGATATGTCAAGCTGGCCCTCTTTACTTCTCAACATTTCTTTGGTCATTTTGCTTTCCTGTATTTATTTGTGATTTTGATAATGTAGTTGTACATGTTACAAAGTTGACATTTTCTAGAATAGTCTTAGCAGTTTCAGGTAACGGCATTGAGGTAGCAGTTTCCTTAATTCAGCACCATCATACTGCTGAATGGTAATATAAGCATAACACTGTTTATGTCAGAAATCAATGCGTTGAGATGACAAACTCTGTCCATATGTGATATCATCAGTTCCCACTCTGCATACCAAGTCCGGGTCTGCCAGAGCCGCTTTAAAAATTCTCATTCTTGTTTTCAAAAATTTCCCTATCTCTAACTTTCTGTTGCTTAAATTCTGAGATGTTCTGTGTTCCTTTAGTTTTGGCCTCTTGTTCATCCCTGATTTTCATTGCCCACACTTGGAGGCAATGGCCTAGTGGTATTAGATAACAAGGTGTGGAGCTGGATGAACACAGCAGGCCAGGCAGCATCAGAGGAGCAGAAAAGCTGACATTTCGGGTCTGGACCCTTC
>NC_063335.1:71168938-71177263 GCF_021869965.1 Rhincodon typus | reverse complement strand
CTGCTTGGCCTGCTGTGTTCATCCAGCTTTACACCTTGTTATCCCTGTAAAAAGGGCAGTTGCTTTAGTGAAAGGCATGGTGAGGTTTTTTACTTCTGTCAGTACCGTTCAGTATCTGCTAAATATCCTAAGGCCAAGCAGAAAAAAATGACAGCCGTTGAAGAATCTTAGTGTTGTTGGTCTTTTGTGCTAAGATACCAGGAAAGGGATTTGAACGCACAACCTTTAGACAGTTGCTTAACATGTCTGTGTGACAGCTCTCCCAATTTTGGCAGAATCTTCCAGTTCTGTACGGTTATTTGAATAGGAAGGGTTTCGAGGGATATGGCTAAATGCCGGCAAATGGGACTAGGTCGGATTGGGCTGTCTGTTTGGCATGGAGAAGTTGAACTAAAGGGTCTGTTTCCATGATATGTGAATCTATGATTCTAAGAACTAACTTCGCTCTGACCTTTGAATTTTCTTCTTCATCTGACCTATATCTTTCTAACTTGAATCAGAGCTGACTTCAGGTACAACTTGTGTTGGATTAACTGCTAGTTAGTGTTAACTAACCAGAGGTTAATATCCTAACCATAACCATAATTGTGATATGTTTGTTACAGTTGTGTCAGGGCAAAGCTAGATATATTGTTAAGCAGTGGGTCTTTCCTGGGGGAAAGTAGACAAGTCTATAGATTTTGTTTAAAGTCTGTTCAGACACATTCTGGAGGAGGTGAAGCTTTGACCATTGATCTTGGAAGAGCTAGAATGATTTGAGAATGTGGAAGATGAGCTGGGCATCATGTCATGAAAATTAGATTAAATATGATACTATAAATTTGATTTTGTTTAAGGGCTTTAGAGGGGTAATTTCAAGTTTTATTTTGCCCCTAATTTTCCTAAGCTTTTATTACCTTTGCCCCTTTTCGAGGTGGTTGGTTGGTTGGTCTCTGGATAGCATAAAGAATTCTAACCATATGGATAAGCTGATTGGAACAAAAATGCTTAACTGTGCATCATCATTCTATATTCATGCATTTGATATTTGACTTATGAGGCTTATTAAGCAATTGTGAACTAAAATGTAGTGAAGTTATTGAACATAATGAACTCTTAATATATTGTTAAGAATGTAAGCCCGCTATGGAGTGCCACAGGGATTAACACAGGCCACAATTATTTCAATACATATCGATGACTTGGATAACAAATGTACTATTACCACAAATGATGATGATATAAAAATAGTTGGGAAGGCAAGAGATGAGAATGACTCCAGTCTACAGAGGGATACAGACAGATTGAGTGGGTAAACCTTGGCAGATAGAATATAATGGGGAAAATGTAAGATTATCCACTTTGGCAGGAAGAACAGAGCAGCTGGACAAAATAATAGAAAGGAGCAGTGCAGAGAGATTTGGGGGTCCTTGTGCATATACCACAAAACGTAGGCATCCAAGTTCAGCTAATAATAAGGAAAGGCAAATGGAATGTTGGCCTTTATTTCAGAGGGGCTGGAGCATAAAAATAGGGAAGGCTTGCCAAAACAAATCTATATTAGACACTTGTTAGACAACACTAGGGATATTGTGAACCATTTTGAGTCCCTTATCTAAGGCAAGATATACTTCCACAGTAGATGGTCCAGATAAGTTTCACTAGCTTGACCCTGTGTGTTGAAGGATTTTCTTAAGAGGTTAGGTTGAGTAAGTTGTTCCTGTATTCATTGGAGTTTGGGACAAAGATGTGTCCTGATTAACAATGCAAGATTCTTACAAAGCTTTTCAGGGTTGATGCTGAGAAGTTGTTTCCTTATGTGGGAGAATCTAGAACCAAAGGGCATAATTTCAGAGTAAGGGGTCACTAATGTAGGTCACAGGCATCAGAAACCACAAGCTGAAATAGCTGAGTTTTCTTTTGGCTGGGAATACATAACGATGTGGTCAAATTTAGCCAGCTATTCCGTCCACATCAGGTAGTGGCAAAGTCACAATCCTCAGTTAAATCTGCTTCTTTAACTCTGACACCAGCTTTTGAAAAATCATTTAGCAAGGTCTTAATAGATTGTGCCAGACCCCTGGTTAAAATCAGCAATGGAAATATATACCTTTTTTAATGATGTATATTTCCACAAGATTTCCTGAAACGAGCCTTTTTGAAACAATTAATGAAAAGTGGTAGTAGAAAAGTGTTTCTTCAAAAATCGCTTTACCAAAATACCAATTACCCAAAGAAATATAATCAGGTCGAGGCTCAAAAAGTCACAAATATTTAAAGAAATTATGACTAACTTGGGAATTAAGCGATTCATATCTCTGTGTATCACTTACGTTCTTTTGGTGCATTGTCTAAGTTTGATGCCAACTTTCCAATGATCAGTGTTTGTTGCCACAATGCTCAAATAATTGGAATCGGGGAATTCTTTTATTACTATTTGTCATTAGGGATATTCCAAATAATTCCACAAGATTTGGTCATTTGAAGCTAATATTAAACTAAACACAAGTTAATAAACCAAAGTTCAGAAACAACACTTCCAATCTGTTGCAAAGTTGTCGATTGGGAGGCAGGAAGTTAGAATTTGGTGTTTGTAAAATGCTAGGGGGAAAGCATTGTGTGGTCCCTTGAAAAGATGATGTGCTTTTTCTATGCTTAAAGATTTAAAAAGGATGTCTGTGAGCAGCTTGAAAGTTTGCAAGTACACAGAGCACCTGTATTGAAACATTTGTATCAGTAGGCCATACAGTTAGCAGGCAAAGCAATAGATTTTAACCAAGACAACAGGGTTTTAAATTTAGCCAATCAATTTGAACCAGGCACTTAGATACCAAAAACCAATTAAATTTAAATCTGATGGTTTTGACAACGCAGGACCAATCCTATTGTAAGAAATTGTTGTGTCATCAAGGGTATAAAAGAAGGGGACAGTTGGATAAAGACAGGGGAGCCAACTGCCATCTACCAGAGTTAACAGCCCTTGGCTCTTGAGAGAATCGCTGGCTCTCACAGGCTCCTATATGTCTTGGAGAAAGCACCATCAAAATAACAAAGGTACTCACGGCACAATTAGTGAATACTCCTGATAAAAGAATTGATGGAGAAAGCACAGAGAATCCAGAAGTCTGTAATTCCTGGCTGTAATTTCGAGAGACTAAATTCTATTTTTTTTTATATAAGTGGAACTTGTATTTATTGGATCAGCATACTATTTGACTCTTGTTTTATTCAGGAATAGTTAGTAGTTAGAAGGGGCTTACTTGTTTTGTTAATAGTTAATTTTCTGACTGTTAGAGTTAGATAAATAAGTTGTTACTTGTTGATTGTAAAGTGAGTGTCAGGGATTTATTTTATTTATCTACTAGAACCTGCTGAAGGGCAGATTACACCACTTTTTGCACTCCTTTTTACAGATTATAGTGTGAGGTGCTCCTGTTTGGGTGTTTTCGGATTTAGTTCTCAGCCGGGGGTGTCAACCTCTGCTTTATAACACAATCTCTCTCCAGTTCTCAAGAAACATTGACTAATGCATGTGAGTTGGCCAAAAAAATCTGAAAGATGCGCAACAAATAGTGAAAATGGGAGCAGCCAGGGCAGATTTTGAAATTTTGTTGCAGGGCGCAAGCTGTTGGTGGTGTTGCATGTCTTGGGGAAACCATTAAAATAAAGTTCACTGTACCTTATCAAAATAAGAAGAGACTCCATGATGTGAATTTTGCAGTGAGTGCTGCAGATAGGAGAAAGAGTCAGCGAGTGTGTCATGTTAACCTGTTGAAAAGATACTATGAAAGGATGATAGCCGGAAGAAAAATTTACTTTTGGTAATGCAGGAAGTCGGCTGTGAAAGAGAAACGTCAGATCAATGTAAGAATGAATCCAAAATGGAAAATTCAAAAATTTAACTTTCCACCAATCAAGTTGCAGAATACTGAGGTACTTAATAGATTAGAAAACTTCATGTCTTAATTTCTAGAAAACTATTGAGGTGAATTATGATGGCTGATGTAGAATTATAAATCAATTTGTAGGGATAGCCCAGGAAAAAAATCTCTTTTGGCTGTTCGCAATGTTAATATGAGCAATACAGTACCTATAAAAGAACACCCATGCCAACTCAGTAGCTCAGGTGAGGGAAAAGATTTAAGTTCGTGTTGTACAATAGCATTATTGACCAAGTTAAAAGTAGTTGGAGCTCACCTATTGTGATTGTGCCGAAACTGGATTGGTCTCAAAGATTCTTAATTGACTATTGTAAAGTAAATGTGATAACGAAAGTACCTCGTATCTGCTATACAGCAACCGGAAAGTCTATTAAACATATCGGATGTGTCTGGTTTGTCACAGAAACTGACTTGCCAAAAGGATGGCACCAAGTTGCTTTTACCGAGAAAGCTAAAGAAATGAAGGTTTTAGAAACACTGGATAGGCTTTATTAGTGCCAATTCATGCTGTCTGGAATGAAAAATTCCAAAAGCAATATTTCAACAATTGACTAATAAAGTAATTGAAGGGCTTGGTAACTCCTGTTTAAGTCATCAATTTTTAGGCAAATGTGACTTATTTGAAAGGCTCTGTGGAACAAGTCCAAATAGTACCTGGAGAAACCAAGAGTACAAATTACTTTAGACTTCCCCAAGCCTAAGACAAAACATGAAGTTTTACACTGAGTAGTTTCTTTTGCAAGTTTGTTCCAAACTTCAGCACTGTTGTTAACAAACTTGGTGAAAAAGGCAGAAAACCTGAATGATTGCAAGAGTATCACTTGGCTTTAAAAATTTAAAAGCAGTAATAACAATAGCACGCATTTTAGCAGTGCTGAATTATGCAGGGCCATTGAAACTGGCTGTTGATAGCTGTGACGTTGATGTGAGGCTGTTTTACTGTAAGATGGCAAGGTGAGAATGAACAGAAATTGACTGCATATCAACCGAAATGTACCACTATTGAAAAAGACATATTGAGTCTCATGCTGGCTTTACACTATTTTGATATGTACATCACCAGTAATGTGGACTAAATTGTTACTTTAACAAACCACAATCCTTTGATTTTTCTTAAAGGTTTGGGACAAGACTTGCGATTATTTCGATGCAGCTTATTTCTTCAACCATGTAATGTGAAAATAGCCTGCAAAAGAAAAATGTCGTTGTGGTTACTTTATCGAGAAGGCATATAACATAGGCTGTGTGATATGACAAAATGATTGCCATGTAATTAGTGTAGTATGATGTAGACTTCATGATGAAAATGTAATTTGGTATGAGTTTGGATCTGGTCTTTGCATTAGTTACACATTTTTCTGTGTAGGAAGTCAACTATTAACTTGTAAGTGTTTCTGTGACTACGATGATCTACTTTAGAAACAGATTTTGAAGCCTCGAAGTGACTGGGTCTGTGCCCTAATAGCCTTTTTACTTCATGTTGTTTGCGACCCAGCATGGTAAATAGTGGGGCTTCAAAGGTTTGTTAGAAAGTTCTGCAATCTGATTTTATTTTCAGCATAAGAAGAACACCCATAACTGAGACTTTAAGTTTGTTTTTTTTTTAATTCTGGACAGCATTACTCCCATAAGACTTTGGAATAGGATGGTTGCATAGAGCAGTGCTCTTGAGAAAGGAATAATAGATTTAGTGAATTACATTATCTTGGAATTGGAGTGAAAGGTTAGTGTCAATCCTTGACTAAAAGTGTGAGGATAAAAGCCCAGAAGTGGTTGTTAAAGCTGAGCACAATGAAGCTCAGCTGTGTGGAACTGTAGGAAAAAGCCAGCGGCGGTTCCAGTTGAAATTGTAAGTAACTTAAACCTACAGAGCGTTGAGTATAGGGACACTGGTGTGAATATTTTGAGTGGTGTTTTAGGAACTGTATCAGGAGTGTGGTGTCTTCGCGATTATACAAAAGCTTTTTTTGGTTCTTTTTGGTTTATAATAGGGTGTTTTGGAACTAATTTCTGCTGGTGTCTAAAGCCTTTAACTTGTATTATAAGTAGCTAGCTTGGATTATTCTATTTTATATTTGTTCCTTTTGTAATAAACCTCCATTTTGTTAAATCAAAATCTATATCATTGAGTGCTAATGTTTCAGGAGAGATCACTTAGATCATAATTGTCTTGGAATTGTTATTAACTGTCAAGCCAGGTTCCTTAGTGGGATCTGACTTGTTCGACAGTAACATCTGCTGCGATCGTGATGGTGTTCCTGGAGTCAAAAAAGAAGGGACTGTTGAAGAGCTTGTACGTCTTGATGCCAGTAAAAGATGTTTGTTTTGGAAGTGAAATCTTCAATGCCAATGAACAGGATTCCAGAGCAATTTAAATTTGCACAGAAGAAAAATACTTCAATCTGTATAAATACAGATTTGGTAGATTTTAATTCATTCATGGAATGTGGCTGTCACTAGCTAGGACAGCATTTCATTACCCATCTGTTGGATGAATTGTTCAATCGCTGCACTTATTTCAAAACCTTTTTGTAAACTAGGACTAGGCCCACAGGAAAATCTGCAAGTCTTCATTTAATGGAGGAGGATATGATTTACTATAATTAGTTTTATGCTGAGATGAATAATTATTCTAAATGCAAAACTACATTTTCTGCAAAAGCTGCATGAAGTTTGTTGTATCCAAAGATATGGGCAGTTATTAGCATTTAAATTTTCTGTAATGTTTTTGGCTGGTGGGACAGGTCCTGTCAACACCTGACCTCAATCTACAGCTCTTCTGCAAAACAAATTGATGTCTTATGTAAGAAAAGACATTATCAGACTTTGTAGTGAAGCTATGTATGTGTCCTGGTGCAAAATGGAGCATTCCATACTGCATGGCTCATTTTATTGAAATATTTATTAATTAAGCCTATTTTTATTGCAAAATATACTTTATTCAAAGAAGGAAATCTTTATATACATAGTTAATCAAGCCATTCAGATCTATAACTCTCTTTACTTAGAGAATAAAATAAACATTGGTGCTTGTCTTTCTCTGTGTTTACAATTAACCTCTTGGCTTTTAGCTGAGGCCTCAGCAGTGTCCGGTTACTGAATGGACCCCTTTATGCTTTGGCTGAAGGATCCTAATTGGTGATCTTTCCCCACTGTACCATAGTGGCAGCTGCTCCAAGCTTTAATGCGTCCTTCAGCACATAGTCCTGGACCTTGGAATGTGCAACACTCAATTGGGACCAACTGTTTCAAATGGAAGACCAGCAAGTTTTGGGCAGACCACAGAAGTGCCTTTCACCATGCTGATGGTCCTCCAGGCACGGTTGATGTTTGTCTCGGAGTGCATCGCAGGGAATAGACCATAGTGTGCAGAGACCTGCGTAACGGAGCTGCTCAGGATGAACCTCGATTTAAAAACCACTGCATTTCTCTCCAGACTTCCTTTGCATTGGCATATCCCAAAAGGAGGTGTGTGACACTCGCGTCCCGTCCGCACACTGCCCTCGAAGTAGCTGCGGTGGCACAGAGAGTCCAGGCATGTATGAAGGATCCAACAGGCAGAGCCTTTCTCATCACCAGCCAAGCAATGTGTTGGTGCTTGTTGGAAAGTTCTGGTGACCAGGCATTCTGCCAAATGACTGACAGTCTGCACAGGAAACCATTCAACAAGATCCTTTTCCTGAAGGAGCTTGAGGACGCTACGTGTTGACCACTTACTGATGGACTTGTGGTCAAAGGTGTTTCTGCCTATCTAAACTGAGTCTCAGATAAAGAATCTGTTATTCCTACTTTGTTTCTATCAATACAGGCACAGAACTGGTATCATTTATTTTGGATCTACAAGACTAAACCACTCTTTTGTTTGTACAGGACTTGTGCTATTTGCTTACAGATTTAAAATAGCCCTCTCTAGTTGCAATCAATTAAATTCCCTATTGGAGCCAAATGTGAGTTTAAGATAAAGTGCTTTGAATTTGTATAAACTTGCACTAAAGCAAAATAATGTGGATGCTGGATATCTGAACCAAACACAGAGTGCTGGAGAAACTCGGGAGACCAGGCAGTATCTGTGGAGAGAAACAAAGTTAATGTTTCGAGTTTGGTATGACTGTTCTTCAGAATTGTAAAAAAAATGGTATTTGGTTAGCATTACCACTTAACAAATTATTCTGGGTTGTGTTTTTAATTCTGTTTCCTAATTGTTACTTGGAACAATTTTATGTTGTAGCAGTGCAAGTACCCAATATTATAAAAGCTCTGCGCCAGTGAATGCAAAGCGTTTTGCATTGTGCCAGTCACACTGTAACTGCTTTGTCTCAAATTGAAACAGTGCTGATTTGAGCAAACATGTATTTGTTCTTGAGTAGTTCATTCGAAATATCCACTGTGCTGATTCTGAGATTTG
>NC_063335.1:71158040-71168438 GCF_021869965.1 Rhincodon typus | reverse complement strand
CCTGCTCGTCTGATGCTGCCTGGCCTGCTGTGTTCATCCAGCTCCACGCCTTGTTATCTCAGACTCCAGTATCGGCAGTTGCTACTATCTCTGGCCTAGTGGTATTATCGCTGGACTGTTAATCCAGAGATTCAAGTAATTTTCTGGCGACCTGGGTTCGAATTCTGCCATGGCAGATGAAGGAGTTTGAATCCAATAAAAATCTAGAATTAAGAGTCGAAGTTCATTG
Organism: Rhincodon typus; assembly: GCF_021869965.1. Taxonomy (NCBI): domain Eukaryota; kingdom Metazoa; phylum Chordata; class Chondrichthyes; order Orectolobiformes; family Rhincodontidae; genus Rhincodon; species Rhincodon typus. Next base: position 71,168,209 of record NC_063335.1, on the reverse strand, counting down.
AATGAATCCATTATCAATTGTCAGGAAGAACCCATCTGGTTCACTAATGTCCCTTTTTAGGGAAGAAAACTGCTCTCCTTACCTAGTCAGGCCTACATGTGACTCCAGACACTCAGCAATATGGTTGACTCCTAACTGGCCTCTAGGCAATTAGGGATGGGCAATAAATGCTGTCTAGCCAGTGACGCCCACATCTTGTGAATGAATTTAGAAAACAGCAGCTGAAGGCTCGACAATGTCCTAAAGTCCGGAATTCCTTCCCTAAACATCTGCTGTAAGTCAGTGTTGAAGGTCTGCCTCTTTGATCAAAGCTTTGGTCACCTATCCCAAAATCTCTTGTGATTTGATGTGGGTCAAGTTTTGTTTGCACTTCACAGGATCAGTATCATCGAGAAGTGTTACTAAATTTAAGGTGCTATTCTTGAGATTTTTTTTGAGGAAAAAGTACTTCAGTTTGGAATCCACATCATACCAGTTTAGTCATTGAAGAACTTCCTGTTACTAGGTCATGTGTTCAATTAGATTAATCATCAAATTTCAAACACCCAAATCTTTCCACAGTTTTATAAGAATCATACTAATTCAGACCTATTTTGTAAAGTCAACATTTTAAAAATTAACAGAATCAAAATTTGTACAGTTTTTAAAACATCAAAGCATTTTCATTTTAGAGTAATTAGCTCCTTTTACTTCGGATTTTCTACACTGTATTAAATAGTTTTCTCACTTTCTTCTCTGCTTTTTCCAAGATTCATCTTTTCCAAATTCTTTCCTCCATGCTTTCTCATGGTGTTGTCAGTTGTGAAGGTCCTCCGGTCTCTTCGTCACAATATTATAGAGTTCCGTTACACTTCACTGTAGTATCATGTGCAGCATTGGTGCATCTTTCAAATGAGATATTAGGCAGAAGCCATATGTTCTCTCTTTGGCAGAGATAAAAGATTGCATGGCATGACTGAAGAAGAGCAGCAAGTGTAGGATACACTTCATAATGATATCTTCATAATGAAACATGACAGGAACAGAATAATTTGTGGTAACTTAGGATAATTTAAGTATTTTTTTTTAAAAAGTATAAAAGAGGCCCTTTGCTCATAGTCATACAGCATGGAAACAGGCTCTTTGGCCCACCATGTTTATGCTGACCAGCAAACACCAAGCTGCACTAATCACATTTACCTGCACTTGGCCCATACCTTACAATGCTTGGAATTTTAATGCTTCTTAAATGTTGCAAAAGTACTTGCCTCCACCATCCTCCCAATGCAGTGCATTCCATATATCCACCACCCTCTGAGAGAAACCATTTTTCCTCCAATCTCTTCTAACCACTTACTGTGCACCTTAAATTGATGGTCTTAGACACATCAGCCAGTAAAAGGTTCTCTCAAACTATCCTGTATATGCCTCTTAATTTTGTATACCTCAATTAGAACCCCCTGAGCGTAGGTGTTCCGCAAAGACGCTCGGTTCGCAACAAACAACTGCACCTCCCAGTCGCGAACCATTTCAACTCCCCCTCCCACTCCTTAGATGACGTGTCCATCCTGGGCCTCCTGCAGTACCACAACAATGCCACCCGAAGGTTGCAGGAACAGAACCTCATATTCCGCTTGGGAACCCTGCAGCCCAATGGTATCAATGTGGACTTCGCAAGCTTCAAAATCTCCCCTCCCCCAACCGCATCCCAAAACCAGCCCAGCTTGTCCCTGCCTCCCTAACCTGTGCTTCCTCCCACCTATCCTCCTCCCACCTCAAGCCCCACCCCCACCTCCTACCTACTAGCCTCATCCCGTCCCCTTGACCTGTCCGTCGTCCCTGGACCAACCTATCCCCTCCCTATCTCCCTACTTACACTCACCTTTACTGGCTCCACCCCCGCCTCTTTGACCTGTCTGTCTCCTATCCACCTGTCTTCTCCTTTATCCATTTTCTATCCGCCTCTCCCTTTCTCACTATTTATTTCAGAATCCCCTTCCCCTCCCCCATTTCTGAAGAAGGGTCTAGGCCCGAAACGTCAGCTTTCCTGCTCGTTTGATGCTGCTTGGCCTGCTGTGTTCATCCAGCTCTACACCTTGTTATCTCAGTTTATTAGGCCGGTGTCAAAGCAGTTTTGTTTAAGTAATCTTGCCAAAACATGGCTAATTGTTTGAGTCTCTATGTAAAAGCTTGTCTTTGTTCCTTCACAGTTAATTCCAGACAGAGTTATTGCTGTGTGTAATAGTTTATCTTTTACTGATTCATTCAGTCCACAAACAATTATTAAAGTTCTGAAGTCTATAATATCACAGTAGATACTGGTTAGGTTAATCCTAACCTTTTCCAGGGTGATGCAAAGTTAGATTGAGTTAGCCCTGGGTGTCTAAAGGTTACATTTTAAGCAAATCCATGTAGCTTCTTAACAATACACTTAAGATCAGGAGTTTGACATTTGCAATCCTACCTTAACAATTGTAGTGGCTCTTCCAAATTCATTATATAGACATGGCAGTTTAAAGTGCATAAAACGAAACTTTAGTCTCTATTTACAAAATGGAATGTGAAAATGATTCCCAGTAGTTTGAAGAAATGAATATTAACATGATTAAACACTCTCTATAGTTAAATATAATTCCTTTGAATGTGTACACAGTTAGTACAATTGTATGGCAAGTATAATTCCCTTCCGTGGGATTTCTTTAGGTATTGAGCCAATGCTTAAGCTTCATCTAACATCACTGAAACTCTGGTCATAATCTCATTGCTGTTAGGAGCACCCACATTTCTTTGCAAAAATTGGTTCTGAAGTGCTTTGAGCTGTCTTGGGGTTGGGAATGTTGGGATATGAGGCAGGTCTGTTTGTTATCTTCCTGTCTTTTATCCCTGCTTGTCTTGAAGGTGACATTTTGAAGTTGAGAACCCAGAACAACTGCACTCGGAATTACAAGTAATACTTCAACTGATGGATCTTCCTGTCGCTTTGGCTGAATGTTCAGGGTGGAACGTGGTGATGGGGCAGGTGAAGACCTATGGCTGTGGGGTTGAGAGAGCTGGAGGGTTGAGAGAGCTGGAGGAGGAAGGGGAACTATTTAATTCACAGAATTTGTCAGCAGTGCCTACCTTTCCACAGGGGCTTTATTTAGGCCTCTAGTATTGACCAATTACATCATGTCCACTTTAAAGGGGCATGCAGCTGTTAATACTAGTTTAGGTCTCCACAGCAGCCATTGCTGCCTTAGAGCTCTCAATCCCAAAAGTTTGGCTGGTGATCTCAATGTGAGTCGTGATCCACAATTTGGGATACCTAGTTATCAGCCACGCCTGTGGATTGATGGAGATGGTTTTCAAAGTAGTCACCCAATTTTTTTTTGTCTCTACAGTATAGAGATTGTATCGTGAGCAGCAAATACAGCCAATAGAAAGTGCGAGTGAAATTGTGGTTTCATTTGGAAGGAGCATTTTTATATTCTGCTGATAAAGAAGGAGCTTAAGGACAAATGTTTTGCATCTTCTGCTTTAATCCTCTCAGGTCAGGGCTGATCAATTGACTGTCATTTTTTTCCTGTCCTGACTTGACCACAACAGGTCTTTAAGTTTAAAGAAATAATCAGCCACTAAATTGGGCAGTATAGCTGCTTTTGCTGTGATTTTAAGAGGTGAGGGGTTTCCTCAATTTTAACAATGGTAATTTTTCTTGTACTCAATCTGGTCTAATAAAATATGTTTCAACTTTTAATCCCATACAAACTTTGGAAACGCACATATGGGTTATAGAGTGAGGAAGGATAAATTTAAACAACTTTTGAGTCCAATCAAACCAAGGCAGCTTATGAAGGTTGATGCCTTGGCTGGCTTCAAGCTGAATTCTGCAATCCTGCTTTTGCTTGGTGAATCTGTTGCTTCTGGTGTCAAGATGCAGTCTTATGATTTTTTTTGGGAGTTAGTCGCACTTTGTTTTGTTTTCTTTCAAGAAAGCTCCAGGACACATGGAGTAGTCAGAAATAGCTGATAGGGTTCCAAAACTTGAAGGTTGAGTGGAAAAAGAGGAAGGAACCCATTTGGATCATGATCCTTAAGATTCTGGTAGCTGAATATGTACAATGATACAAATTGTGTAGTTATCTTTGGCTGCAAGCTCAAGTCGCTGGAAAATGGCTCTAACCTCTTTTTAAATGACAAAAAAACCAATGCAGGATTTCTCCAGTTAGATTCACAAAATCATTGTTATGGAGCATGTTTTCACGACATGCTTAAACATGCCTTGCCTTGGGAAGAAGTGGAGGTGTTAGAATGATTGAGGGCAGAACGGCGTGTCGTGGAGGGAAGGGGAGGAATTGCCTGGTGGGAAAACTATCTCTGAAAATGAGAAGATTATCCATTGAATTTGAAGGTTTTAAGCAAAAGTGAAGGGAAACCCTATTGTGCTGCTGGGAGGGAGGGAAAGAACTGCCAGCAGAAGTATGGGAAATGGAATGTAACTGTCTATAACTTTTCCAATTCTGATGGGTCATTAACCTCTGAAACATTAACTCTTTCTCTCTCTCCATAGATCTTGGTGGTTTGCTGAATGTCTGTCTTTTCAGCATTTTCTATAATTTTTCAGACTTTAAGAATTCCAGTATTTTATTTCGTATCAGTTTTGTATGTTGGTTTCTGCATTCAATTCAATACTTGTGACGTGCTCTTTGTAGGTGCAATCATAGACGTTTCTGTAGTTAGAGGCCATACAGGCCTATGCTGCATTGTTTGCTTAATCAAGCTGTCTTCATTTGAATTTGCTGTACGGTGCAGTGTTCAATTCTCACCTAAATGTCTTCCTTTTAATTGGTAAGTAAGTAAATAGCAACTTTAATTGCCACTTGCAGTAATGCTTTCTAATAACTGTGCAGAAAAGTATTCTGATATGCACTACGTGTTAGTGCTATTATACAAAGCATTTTTTAAGTCAGAAAACAGCGCATGACAGCACAATTTTCTATTGCTTCCTCTTCAAGTACTCAGAATTGAAGTGCTACCCTATCAAGCATAGAATCAGGATCTGAATAGATCAGCATCTCTGTGCTGTGCAGATGCCAAATCCAAGTGGCTGCACAATGAAAGGTCACTTCTTGCTATTTGGCAGACAAGAGTTTTCCTAACATAGTAGCCTATTACCTTTCTTGTGAATGTACATTTTGTGTTTCATTCTACTGACAGAAATTTCAAGCCATTGAATGGGGTAATTGAAGTGTGTTATTCAAGTCAAAAGCAATTTTGTAGAGCTTATTTCTGCCTTTCTGATCCAAATGTGTCAGTGTGAATCAATTTCCAATTGATTAAAGGTTAAATCAGCTTTGGTTTTTATATTTTGCTTACTTATCAGTGATATTTAAAACCTCAAATTTTGATTTCATTTACTTTCACAATTGCAATTCATATTTGGTTTAAGTAAATACAGAATGGTTAATTGAGTAAAATTTTTGGATTTCTGTCAAAGGCACCTAAACTTTAGTCTGTTTTCTGACTATTGCATTGAATTACTTGCCTAAAACAGGGGAACTATCCATGTCGACACTACAGTTAAGAAAGCACAGCAATGTCTCTATTTCCTCAGAAAACTAAGGAAATTTGGCATGTCCACAAGGACTCTTAGCAATTTTTATAGATGCACCATAGAAATCATCCTATCTGGATGCATCACAGCTTGGTATAGCAACTGCTCTGCCCAATACCGCAAGAAATTAGAGTTATGAATGCAGCCCAGTTCTTCAAGGAAGCCAACCTTCCTTCCATTCCTGCTCTGAGGAAGGGTCACCAGATTCAAAGCCTTAACTCTGATTTTTCTTCATGGATGCTGCCAGACCTGCAGAGCTTTTCCAGCAACTTCTGTTTTTGTTCCTTCTATTCACTCTATCTATACTTCAGGCTGCCTCGGAAAGGCAGTCAACATAATCAAAGACTCTTTCTCCCTTCTACCCTCTTCCATTAGGCAGCAGATCAAAAAGTTTGAAAATGCACACCAACAGATTCAAGAATAGCTTCTTCCCTGCTATTATCAGACTTATGAATGGACCTTCCATCTATTAGTGTTGATCTTTCTCTGCACCTTCTCTATAGCTGTAACACTAGTTTCTGCATTCTGTTCTGTTACCCTGATATGTAAGGTATGATTTGTCTGGTTAGGACAGAAAACAACACTTTACACTATATCTTGGTACACGTGACAATAATAAATTAAATCAAATCAACCCAGTTCCAATGTGTATTTTTATTTTTGGTAAAAAGATTGTGTCACGTTGATAGTTTGGGTTCTTTTGCTGAACTGAATTTTGATTAGCTGATGAGATTGTTGCCTGAAAGGTTTGATTTTTTAAAAACTATTTGATTTTTAGAGTATGGAATAGGAGAGAGCTTAAAGTATGAAGGATATTATATGCAGAACAAAAATACCTCACTACTGGATTTTTTGAAAAATATTAAGTTGAAACCATTTGTATGATCTTAGCAACTCTAAAATCTAAATGTAGAAGACTTATGCTTTTAATTGAGAATTCTAAAATCTGTAAATTTTGACACCTTCAGTGGGAGTTCAAGCTGGGCTTAGTTAGGTTACATGGGGATCGTAGAGACCGGTACAGATGACATATGATGTGTAAGGTGTTAGAATATTCAGCTGAAAGGAAACCTGTCTGTGCAATAGTGGTTCACATGCAGTGCTGTAAAAATATTGCTTCAATCTGAACAGTCCTGTCTCTTGTATGCTGGAAATTCCAGAGTCTTAGAAAAACCAGACTCTAATATTAAAATAAATAAAATGGGCACATGCAACTTTCTTGAGCTTTTTAATGACTGATCCATGTCCTATAAGTGATTGGCAAACTGTAAATATGAGGTTTGAGGATAAGAATGAGATTAAGACTTTATAACATTCCATGTTGCTCCAATTTGCCGACGCCCCCAGCCCAACCCACAATCACTACCAGAAATAGGATGATTTAAATCCTTCTCTACCCCCCTTCAAATATCAGTTTGAATCAGCTACCAGCTGGGATTTGTCTGGTGTGCTGTGAAGTAAGTTAAATAGAGCAGTCTTCTGGTTTGCTCTCTGATACCCTTGATGAGATCATACCGCTCTACTATTTAAACTATTTAATGACAAACAATTTGAATGAATGAGAATAGATATGATATTGAGGTGATGTATATCATGATGTAGCAGTGACACAAATCAGGTGCTAGAGACTGTAAAGAAAGGACAGAATAGTTTGCACTAATGGGAGATGTACTTACTGTTATGTACAGTAGTGTGAATGAAAGAGTTTCCAGACACCTACCAGAATCAGATAGCAGTCATTAATAGGTAAAGTGAAGCCATTATAAGTTACAAGCTATCAGAAGAGAAGAGGATAGCCATTTCCCCTACGTGCAGAATTGAACTCCAAGCCACAAGCCTCATAGCAGCATGGCAATACAAAACCAGTCTCTGCTTCCATTGCCCTCACAGGTAGCGGGTTCCATGTCATTAGCACTCACTGAATAAAGCAATTATTCCTCTCACTCCCATGTCTCCTGCTCAAGTCCTTAAATCCATGTCCCCTGGTTCATCTAGCGTCAAATTAAAGGAAATGAGTTTATTTGTTTACTTCATTTAAATATATTAGAATCTTGTAGGTATCTATTAAACCCCCCCACCCACATCTCTGTTGGAATCTTGCTCCTTCAATCCAACCAAAATCTCTCCTAGCTGGACTTTCCAGTAAATCTCCTCTGCATCTTGTTGAGGAGCCTCGCATCTTTGTTAAAATGTGATGACCACACAAGGATATAACACCTCTCTGATGACGTAACCTGGAGATTCAGACAAACTTCCTTGGATATCAACGAAGACTGAGATCCCATCTGATTGCTAATTATGCTCAATGTTTCTTTCTATCCTCAAAGATCTGCATAAACGATTCCTAGGCCCCACTGTCCCTATACACTTTTTTTTCAAACAGTTTCACTATTTTGTTTATTCATTCATGGGACATAGACCTCATTAGCTGGCCAGCATTCATTGCCTGCTCTTGTTGCCCTTTTTTTGTTCTCTTCCACCATTCCTTCTGCCACAATCCATCATCTAACACTTTTTTCTCTCGTAAATTCCATTTTTCACTTGTCCCCTCTTTCTGCTAATGTGTGTTGTTGCAGTTGATTTCTAGAGGAGATATCATATATACTTATGTGATAGTTTAGTTTATTCATTCACAGGATGTAGGTGTCACTAGCTAGACCAATATTTATTGCCCATCCCTAATTACTCAGAGGGCAGTTAAGAGTCAACCACCTTGTTGTGGGTCTAGAGTCACATGTATTCCAGACCAGATAAGGACGGAAGTTTCCTTTCCTAAAGAGCATTAGTGAACCAAATGAGTTCTTCCCAACAATTGACAATGGGTTTTTTAAATTCCAGATATTTTTAATTGAATTCAAATTTCACCATCTACCAAGAATCAAACCCAGGACCCCAGATTATTATCTGGGTCTCTGGATCAATACACTGCTAGGCCATTGTCTCCCTTTCACAATCGTCATGTGTAAAAGTTGTTCCCCGACTGTGGTCAGAAAATCCCAACTCTTTCTACTTGCCACCCAACCACTATCTCAGCAACAGGCTGATTGGCGGTCTGTCTGGCTGGCTTGCGGTCTCTGTCTGTCTGGCTCTCGTTGTCTGGCTCGTGGTCTGTCTGTCTGTCTGGCTCTCGTCCCTGCTGTAGCAATAGAGCAAGAGAACAAGACTGCTGGATTCTTGTACAGTGAGCTGGTGTGGACTGATTCAGCCAAGTGGCTCCTTTCTATACAATACATGATTATGGTAGAGGAGCCCAGATCAATTGGGTATGTATGCTAAATGAGACTCAGGCCATTTAGGGAGGATGCCACAAAACACTTCTGGGGTACAGCAGGTAATGGAATTCTGGGACTTCACAAAATACTCCTGACAGTTGATTAATTTACAGTTCTAATACTTACCAATAGTTTTTTGTTAAGTAAGATTTGGAAAGCTATAAAGCAATGGTAGGCAGATGAAGTGAAGAAACAGGTTCAATATGTACAAGCAAAACTGGGTCTAATTTATTTGCAAGTAGCCTTATGCATATGATCTGAGAGGCATGGCAAAGCGGAGAGTTCGATTCATAAAGCACAAGTATGAAACAGTATTTAATCCTTGTGCAAACATTCTTCAGTGTATTCCATACATAGCTTGATAATTAGTGGGATTTTTATATGATGTAGTATTGTAGGAGGAGTAAGTTAACTTTGCCATGAAGTTTTAATCTCTGTCTAATCAAGACTTGAGATATGATAGTATTTCCAGTTTAGAAAAGCATTGAAATCCCTGAAGTCAGCTCCCCTCTCTATCATTGTGTACGAAAATTCGTGTTTGGTGATATTTCACATTCTGCTAAGTAGCAGGTGTTCTCTCAGGTCATCTTACCTGCTAATGTTTTCAGCATATTTAATTGATTTCAGTTCTCATTGACAACATGGCCTTAAATGAAAGAATAATACTCTTGGGTATCTGAGGAGTGGATTAAAATGAAAATGGAGAGACCGTGGTGTAGTGTTGCCAACCGCTAGGTTAGTAATCCCAAAATCCAGGCTAATGCTGATTACAGAGGCTCAGATCCCACCATGGCAACTACTGAAATTGAAACAGGAAATTTGGAATAAAGAAAGCTTGTCTCAGCAATGGTTATTATGAAATAATTGTTGATTGTTGGTTCACTAATATTCTTTAGGGGAGAAAATCTGCTGTTCTTACCTGGCCTTGCCTACATTTGTCTCCCAAATCTCAGTAATGGGATCAACTCTGAAGTGGCCCAGCAAACCATTTGGTTCAAGAGCAGGCTAAATCAATGGAGGTGTGTGTGTCTGTGTGTGTAATGTAAATGCACATAAATTACAGGGTGCTATTATATTCCTCTCTCCTTAATGAATTTGGCAAAGGACCTTGACCTCTTCTGGTCTGAGACTGAAGACTTTTTTTTTGTTTATCTCTCCTGCGCTGTAAAAAGGGCAGAGATAGTAGGAACTGCAGATGCTGGAGAATCTGAGATAACAAGGTGTAGAGCTGGATGAACACAGCAGGCCAAGCAGCATCAGAGGAGCAGGAAAGCTGACGTTTCGGGCCTAGACCCTTCTTCAGAAATCTGAAGAAGGGTCTAGGC
>NC_063335.1:71102830-71157540 GCF_021869965.1 Rhincodon typus | reverse complement strand
TTGACTTGTGTTTTACACAAAAGTGCATTCAAGGCAAGTTGGCCTGAGGGGGGAAATGAAACATCGGACCTGAAAGAGGGAGGTGGTGGAGGGCTGCAGTGTTTCACAGGGATCAGTGCTGGGTGCACTGTTGTTTGTCATTTATATAAACAATTTGGATGAGAATATAGGAAGCAAGATTAATAAATTTGCAGATCACACCAAAATTGATGGTGTAGTGGGCAGTGAGGAAGGCTATCTAAGATTACAGAAAGATCTTGTTCAATTCAGCCATTAGGCCGAGGAGTGGCAGATGGAGTTTAATTTAGCTAAATGTAAGGTGTTGCATTTTGGTGAGATGAACAAGAACAGGACTTATACAATTAATAGTAAGGTCCGGGGAAGGGCTGTAGAACACAGACCTAGGGATTCAGGTGCATAGGTCATTGAAAGTTGTGTCTCGGGTGGACAGTAGCAAAGAAGGCATTTGGCATACTTGCCTTCGTTGCTCAGAACTTTGAGTATAGGAGTTCGGATGTCCTGCTGCAGTTGTACAGGATGTTGGTAAGGCTATGTTTGGAGGGGTATGGGCCAAATGCTAGGAAATGGGACTATTTTAATTAGGGAAACTTGATCAGCATGAATGAGTTGGACCGAAGGTATTGTTTCTGTGCTATATAACTGTGTATAAGTTATGAAGCTTGCCTTGAAAAGAAGTTTTCCTTCATGGGATTTGTGCCACAGGAGGGCGTACCAAATTCTTTTTTATTAGTCTAGTAGGTAACACTTGGAAGTATTTTATGGTCATTATGAAATGACAATTGTTTACTGTGGTTGCTCAGGGCATATTGTTAACACCTGACTGTGTAAGGTGGTAGAGGGTACAAGATTTCTATAAATGTCCTGTTCAAGACCTCAATTTGAAAAGCAAAAATTCAGCATTTGGTGACCATGCAGTTAAATGCTTTTAATACATGTTCTCAGCTGGGGAATCTTCCTTCATTTTATATTTTCAGTTTGCATCTTTCTGGACTGATGCATGACCAGTATATTTCTGGTTCTAAATATGGCACAGCCTGCACTGTATCTTGCATTCTTGTGTCCCCATTTTTCATATTCTGTTTGTCAAGTCAGTGGCCATACTAGATATTAATTGGAAAGTTATTTATCTGATATAAACTCATCTAATGTTTCTGTAACCAGAGTCCAGAGATCATCTGTCTGATTGTGGGTATACAATTCTGTAGGTGCAGTGAAATCTAAGTCTTATGTCTGAAGCTACAGTGTAGAGGATGCGAAGGTATATTCAGGTACCAAGAGCTGAACCTGAACAAGTCTACAGGTTTAACACTGGGTGGGAACCAAGACCCTTGCTGTCCTGTGGTAAGTTAGAACAATGTACCTTTATATTTATACAGCACTTTATCTAGATTTATGTAATAAAATCGTGTTTCTATGGGAGATGTAATTAATTTGATATTTGAAAAATTAGATGCTAACGCATGCTTTCGCAACAATCTCTTTAAAAACGCTGCAAACTGATTTATACAAGACTTACTTATGAGTCTGTTAAATACAGATCTTTCAAACCATTGGATTAAAATGTTTTAAGTATACTTTAAACCACGATGTGGAATTTCTGCAAAGCTTAATCTCCCATGTAACTTTGGAAAAGCAAGAGAAAATTGTTGTTCGTACTGTTCGTTGTGTTCTGCTGATCTTTCACTGAAGTTATGATAGATCTTCAGAAAATCTAATGAAAATTTGTGTTGAGGTTATGTGTTGCAGTAAATATTGTATTGTGAAATCTTAAAGCCAACTTGGTACTTAATATTTCCATAGTTTTGCAGAGTATTTATACCTCTGAAACATAAAATTTTCCCCACTGGGCCCTTGATAGCGCCTTGTATCATAATATTATAGATCTTTATAAAGTTAGAGCTTAGTTTTTGCTAGAGGAAGATGCCCCAACTAGTTCATCCGTTCCTGCTACTTATAATCTTTCTGTCTCACATCATTCTAGTAAAACGTTTTTACATGTACTGTGGTGTCTCTAGCTGGAGATCAGAAAGCTTACAATATTTCAAGTGTGCTCCAACCAAGATTCTGTGTGAGTTTGACATAACCTCTGTTGCTTTCAATTCTATCTAGGAATAAAGCCCAGAGTTTTGTTTGAATGCCTTTATTGACCTGCATCGTTACTTTCTACATTTTTTTGTACGCCCAGGACCTTCTGTCCTTTTTAATTCATTATTTTCCAAGGAGTGTGTGGAATCCTTATTCTTTCAACTAAATTGTACAACTTCACTGTTATGTATGTTGAAGTTCATTTGCCAATTACGTATCCATTTGGCCAATTGATGTCTGCCTGTAATTTATTGCAGTCCTCCTCTGCTATACAATTTAGTGTTCTGTGCTAGTTTTTGAAATGGTACTTCAGATTAATGAGATTCAATTGTTCATTTGAATGGTGAATAACTTCTTTTTTTTCAGCATTGATCCTTGATCCTTTTTGTCTTTTCCCCAGTCCTTTCCCAATTCCTCTGTTGTAGTTTATAGTTCATTTGCTGCTCCATTCTACTATTTATCCAATACCTCAAAAGTTCTGACTTTGGTCTAGAGGCTACAATCTTTAATGACATCTTTTTTTGGAATTCTTATACATATACATTAGGCATATTAATTACCCTTATATGCCTTTTCTTTGGCTACTTCAAAGAATTGAACATTAGCCAATCATGATGTCTCTTTTGAAAAAATGTACAGACTATCCCATTCTTAATTTCTGGTCCCTTTTTCTCTTGTGTCTTCATGTAAGGCTATCTCTTCCCTAATGTTTAATATGTTGTCCACCAGAGCCAGATTTTATGCTTTCTAATCAACCTGTTCAGAGATCTTATCACATACCGGAGCCTCCTAGCCTAGAGGTAGGGGCATTACTGCTGCCACAAGACCCCCTTCCCAAGGCCAAGCTTTTAACCTATTTTCTAATCAATGTGATCAGTGATGTTATTACACACTTCTGAAACAGGTGGAACTTGAACCCAGGCCTCCTGGCATAATGGTAGGGATTCTACCACTGCCACAAAATCCCTCAAAGGACAGGTTTTATTCTCTTAAGGTTAAACAGGGTGTAGGAATTAATTTCTACCTGTTCAAAATGTCTTGTATTTTATTCTAATGTCAGCTCCATCACCTTGATCTTGTTAATGGTGATGTAAAGTAATTATTTGCTGTTTTAAACTGTAAATTTATCACATTATTTCTTGTATGTCGTACCCCTAGCCTGACTTTTTTATATTTGTCCATGTAGAATACTTTACTATTTTCATATTGCAAGCTAGGCCATTATTGGAGTTTACTTTTGTCTTACTAATTGTTTTCAATTTCTTTCCTATGCTTTTTGTATTCCCTTTTGCTAACCTTTCCTTTGTTGCCTATTTATTATATGCTTTTCCTTTAGCTTCAAGTTTGCAGTTTTTATTTCTTTACACATCCATTGTATAGCCTTACTGGCTAGTTTGCTGGATGTTCTTTCTCTCGGACATTCTTGATAATTAAATTACCTATTTCCACTGCTGATCTGTTTCTTTTGAATAAAATGTTCTCATTTACATTCTTTCCATTCAGATCCTGTCCTCTTTACCAGCTTCTTTTTCCCTAATTTAGGTGGTCTTTATCTTGTACCCTTCGCATTCTTAAACCTTATGTTGTGATCACTCCTGAGGACTGCCCCTGTGTTTCTCAAATCAGCCGTAGTTCATTTTCCTTTAATAGATCCAGCAATGCTCCCTCTTTTTACATGCATGGTAAGTGAGGAGAAAGTATCAAATTTAGTCTTTTCTTTCATAGATTTTTTTTTTGTCCTGTTCAAATGGCTACTACATTTAATTTCTGGTGATGGATGGACAGTTGGGGCATTTGCAAGCTAACAGTAATTACTGCTAAAAGTATTGGCTTTAATTCTCAACAATAACACAGTTATGGTTGAGTGTTTTTTTTGTAGCAATAGATTATAGTGCCCCTGATTTAGTGCACCAAGGAAGATGCATAGTCTCTGTTTGTATTTGTGTGTCTTGACATGTCTTGCTGTGGGTGTTATTTGCATATCTATTACAGGAAAATATATACCTAATGGATTATAGATTGACAGCTTTCACATAATAGACCATTGTATTATAATGTATGTTGAATTTATGATTTCTGTTTATTATGTGTTTATTATTGTAGTTTGTTCCATTAGTAAGGAATTTGTTACTGGGCAATCAAGTGCTTAAATTGCGTCTCCATATAATTTAACAGCTGTATGCATACATAAACTTACATAACAGTCTACTTTTAACACCTTTATTAAATTCTGACTCATGTGATATCACTTAAATTGTATTCATTCACCATATTTTTTCACCCTACTTTTGAAGTAGCTGTTGTAATTTTCAGCCAGACCAGAATGTTCTGAGATGCTGCTGATTAACACACAATTTTCCTGCAGTTATCTGTTTTTATTTACTTTTCAGTTTAATACAATGCAGTAGTAAATTAGAAAGGACGAAGAGGTAAATGAGAGACGTATGAATGATAATATTTGAGGTGTAAGGCTGTTGTGGGTGCTTACAGATGGTGGGAAAACCATGTTTCTTTTCTCATTAGTACCCTCCTCTTTCTTTTCCCCCCATTCAACAAAAATTGCAAAAATAGAAGGAACATGGAGATTTTAATCTTCTCAATTCTGCTGACTGTGTTAACATACTACAGTGTAAAGATATGGTCCTAAGGGCATCTGGTTTAGGCTGTTTGCTCTTACATTTTAATTTTTAAAAAATTCTCATTTGGTCTAATCATTTTTGGTGCTGAATTTGATACTGGATTTAGTTTGTGAATTAGGAATACCAGATGGATGGTGGAAACATATTTTTAATATCGAGAAAAGCTCCTGCTACAATGTGAAAAGTTGTAGTTGTTGTCTATCTGTCTTTCAGCAATTCTGCAGAAGAAAAACCCATCTCAGCAATACTTTGAGCTTTATCAATGAAAGGTTTATTTATCACCTTCTAAACGGTTTGCTGTCTTAGCTTATGTGCTTTTAATAAAAATCGTGCATAACTGAATAGGTAAGTGCTAAAGAATTTTACTAATTCACTCTTGGTGAAATTTGCAATTTAATTTGTATGATTTCTACCTTTTTTAAAGCAGCATTTTGATAAGTATTGTGGAAAAAAGTTTTATATTGCTATTATGCAGTGTGTCTCTGAAAATTGTTCCAAACATTTACCAAGGTTTATTTAAAAATTTATCCTCTGTAGCCCTTCCGTTATTTAGCTTCAGTTACTCCAGAGCATGTGATTAAGCATATTGATAAGGTTATTAAATATATTACAGTGCTAATTGGTAAAGATTCATCTGTTAAGAAGATGCTGTGGTTTTTTTTTTGCTGCGTTATGTGATTGACATAGCTAGTGTATAATGAAGGAGCTATAACCAATACAACTGAAATGTAGCTGTGATCTGCAAAGTACAGAGCAGTTATTGCTGTGTTCAACAGTCCTGAATTGGTTAATCATAACTTGTGTAGTCCTTTTTGTTTTTAAAGTGCTATATTGCTTCATAAACTGTTTGATTTCAGCAAGGACTACCATTTTTGATGACTTTTTCAACGTTCTTTTACTGTTCGAAGTATTCAGGCAAACAGTGTAGTCTAATTATTAAACATCTTCTGATGTATTATGCAAGTTAATTAAATGACAATGCACCAAAGGGGCTATCTGAGACCAAAAAAGTTGATTAGTTTGATTCTACAGTGAGTACTGTACTATCATGTAATACTTTTGCGCATTTTGGATTCCACTATTATCTTTAGTCTGCTGCTTAATTCCGAGTTGATTTTGAAGGAAGGCTATAATAAAGTCTAGCAAAGTCCCATGTTGTGTTTTGACACCTGGAACTAAATTGGACAACTCTTTGGAAGGACAGCAAAGAAAAGTGACTATCTTCGTTGTCATATGCTGTGTGTCTGAATAACACTGGTATGTTGGGGATGAGAACTTGTGAATGGCAGTGCTTGAATTTCTCAATGTGGGGGTGCCACTGTTGGCCTGGGGGTGGGGGGTGGACAAGGTCAGAAATCACGTGACACCAGGTTATAGTCCAACAGGTTTATTTGAAAACACAAGCTTCCATAGCCTCGCTCCTCCTTCAGGTCAAAGATCATTTACTTATAAATTGTGTCTAATGCCACCTCTCTCCCTAACACCTGAAGAAGGACCAAGGCTCCAAAAGCTTGTCTTTTCAAATAAACCTGTTGGACTATAACCTGGTGTCATGTGATTTCTGACCTTGAATTTCTCAAGTAGATGTTCCCCTGTATAGCCTTCCTTCTGAATTTTCCTTTGTATGTTTGTGCTTTTATATTGTTTCATCTATAATATCTAAATTTTGCTTCATGCTGCAGTATATCTATATGAGCCAGCCATGCCAACAGCTGTATAAACCAGTGTATCTCTTGAATTCTTCCTTCAGATTGAATGGGTCAGACAAATTAGATTGCTCCAGTTGATTTTGAATAACTCCATTTCAATTCATTCACTTTTGCAAGCTGCTTCTCAAGCCAAAATTCAGTTTCCCTGTGATCTGGATAAGTAAAAGACACTTCTGTCTAAGCAGTACATCACAAACCATTAGTATCTTATTCTTTTGCAAGGTGTTAATAAAATATTTTATACTTGGGGTTTTATTATCATGCTTGCTCACTTTATTAGGGAACTCCTTCCAGAATGTGTTTTGTTTTGGCTACACGGTCGATTCTGCTATAACGTGGTAATGGCATTCCTGTACAACATCACACTTTCAGAAATAACGGGGCCTATGGGAAAATTAGGGTTAGGGGCAAACCACCAAAAACAACCCGCACAAAATTGCCCAAAATCACTCAAGCCTAACGCAAAGGATAGCACAATTTGAATAAATGTTTAATTCATGTCTAATAATGAAATCAAAGTGAATTTAACACTTCACCTTGAAAAAATGTCGAGATAACTTGATGGGGGAATGTGGTTGTACTCTACTTCTCACAGAAAGCACTTCACGACAAAACCCGCAAAATGATCATGTGATGCCGGCGCAGAAACTCTTTCGGTGCTAACATTGTACGTATTCACGACAAAGCCTGTGAAACGATCCTGTAATGTCAACACGTATTCCTCCGCACCAATGGAATCGCGTTGTAGCAAACACAAGTTTGCGAGTAGAGATAGCATTCCCCGATTCGTCAATCACATTACAGCCTATGTACGACGGAACATGTGTTATAGCAGAACCGACTGTACTGTGACATAACTGTGTTAGAGCCTTAGAATCTTATGACATAGGGTGTCATTTGGCCTGTCATCCCTTTTTGCATGACAAATGATGCCCTTTGAAAGAATTGACCAATTTAGTTCCACACTACAGTACTTTCCATAGAACAATTAGCCCTCTTTAAGTACATGTCCACTTGCCTTTTGCAAAAAATATTCTCATTTCTCTTGTTCTTGAACCAATTATTTTAAGTCTGTGGTCTCTGGTTACTCTATGTTGCTAGAGGAAATTGTCTTGCTATTATTGTTTGACCTCTCCATTTTGAATACCTGTATTAGGCCTCCCCTTAAGCTTGTCTGCTTGGTGAAGAACAATCCTAGCTTTTCTAAACCCTTAAAACAGCTGAAATCCCTCTTACCTGCTCTCAACTTGGTAATCCATTACTCTCTTTAAAATCTTATCATCCTTTCGAAAATGTGGTGCCCAGAGTTGTAAAGTACTACAGCAGAGACATAACCAAAGATTTGTGGAGGTTTACCAAGACTAATTTGTTTTGATAGTCGATGCCATTCTCTAATCTCTGACACTCTCCCAGTTGGAAACCCACTGAAAGGCACTGAACTTAACTTGCATCATTCCACAGTACTAAATCTAGTACTGCTTCCTTCCTCAGAGTTAGAAAGATACCATCCCTTAGTATATTGTCCATCTGTAGAATTGTACTGGTGAAGCAAGGTGACAGTGTTCATCAGGCTCCTCTCCAGTCTGTTTGTCTTTTTCCCTTTCCTGTCTTTTCTGATTACATTAGAGCCAGGAAAATTTTGTTTCCATTCCAGTCTGTGTTTAGGTGGAGTCTCCATTATGGCCATTATATTGTAACCCCATTTGGCAATTTAGACCTGTAACTTGTAAGCCTTATTTGTAACGCTGTTTGCGTAAGTATGCATTCCAACAGTGTGGACAGCTTTACTTTTTTCCTTCCAGCTAACTTCTGTTCTGCTTACACCTTTTTTACTGTTCTTGGTTTCCTATGCACCTTATCTCCTCTGCTTTGGCTCAGTCCTGGTGCCTTCCCCTACAAAGTTAGTTATTAGTAATTATTAATAAGTAATTTTAGTAATTAGTTAGTACATTTATATTTTTACAGGAGTATGTGACTGTTGCAGCGCTTTTCGCCCACGTTACAAACGCCTGGTGGATAACATCTTTCCTGAAGATCCAAAGGTAAGATAAAAGTGTAATAAAACTGCTAATTGCATTTTTAAAAGATTGAAATGTTTAGCATTTTTGTTTAATTGAGCTTCATGGAGCTGCACTTACTGCAATAATCAAAACAAATGAACAGAATTTGGCAAATGTACTGATAGACCAGAGATAGTCAGGGAAGTAAATTATGAAGCAAGCCGAGTTTACAAAGGAACTTAAATAGGTTCAGTGAGTGGTGTTACAACCAAAGCTGGATTACATCATTGCTGTAGTACCACTATTCCATGTCTTAAAAGATGTGTGGTTTTTATGTATTAATATCAGTTGTATTTTAAAGTTTGGCTTTCAGACTAAAAACACATAGACATATAACTAATAACCTATAGATATAGATAATAACATATAGATTTGTTTTGATAGTCGATGCCATTCTCTAATCACTGACACTCTCCGAGTTGGAAACCCACGGAAAGGCACTGAACTTAACTTTAGATGTTGGCCAGTTTGTGAAGAGGTTTAAAAATAACTAAGTCAGTCTGTCTAGAGAGATGACTTTTAAATCAGTAAATATGTATCAGGGAGCAGGTGACTGCAGAGACCCCTGGAGAGCTGATAGAACTTTGTTTATATTTACTTTTTACGGTTTATGACAGAAGAGCAAGGAAAAATGCTAAGCCATTAGCTGTAGAAAAGTTTAGGAGGAGCAGTTTTATTCTACTTCAGCTAGAAAAACCCTTTGGTTTCAGTTTTAAGGAGACCTGACTGAAGCCAGACGCTGGTTTAGCCTTTCCTAGAAAAGGAGCAGTTAAGGAATAAATAATCTCATCCGACTCCTCAGGAAACTGGAGATGATAACAGACTTCTCTGCAGAGATTGACATTTGGTTTTAAAAAAAAAAAAAATTTTTTGGCCAATGGATTTTCTTGAAGACAAAAGAATAAAATGCAGAATATCCAAATCTGTTGCTTTGGCACGAGTGGTCAATCACTAATCTTCCATAGTCGTCCCTGAAGCCTTCCAGACATGGCTTGTTCAGAAAATACATGTTCTCCGTGTTCTTCAGTCACTTTCAAAACAAAAATTCTCTCAGACTGCCATCTTGTTGCATTCAATTACAGATGAGTGAGATGAGTTGGGCAGCTTGCTCTTATTGAGCATTTCCAACTTGACTTCTGCTTGGCAAGCTTTTCTTCCAGCACAGCTTGTTCTGAGTAGGCTTTCCAACAACTAAATCAGATAAAACAAGCAACTCTCCAAACCAGTCATTTTTCACAACTGTCTCTGTAGGGGTCCGCAGCAAAGCAAGCAGTTATCACTAATTGTGTGATTTATAGGAAAATAACTTTTTTTTGTTTAAAAAAAGCTTCAATGTCCATTAATGAATTTGTAACAACTTCTTTTAAGGAAACTGTTCCTGGTATTTATGCACAACACGAGAAATAAATCCATTTTCCAAAATCTTTCAAAACTTAATTTAACTAACAATATTAAATGTAAAGTGACTTCATAACATCTCCATTGGGAAAAATGAAATGCCATTTTTAGTACTAATTCATTGCCTTATTTTTAAAATACTTTTGCAATCAAAGTTCAGGGTGCTAGACAGAAAGTGAGCAAGCAGAGGCTCAAATGTAGTAATCTCTGGATTACTCCCAATGTCCTGTTCAAATTGGTACAGAAATAGGATAAAGTGGATGAATGTGTAGAGTCATAGAGTTATACAGCACTGAAACAGACCCTTTGGTCCAACTTGTCGATGCTGACCAGGTTTCCCAAACTAAACAAGTCCCACTTGCCTGCATTTGGCCTATATCTCTCTATACCTTTCCTATTCATGTACCTATCCAGATATCTTCTAAGTGTTATAACTGTACCTACATCT
Organism: Rhincodon typus; assembly: GCF_021869965.1. Lineage (NCBI taxonomy): Eukaryota > Metazoa > Chordata > Chondrichthyes > Orectolobiformes > Rhincodontidae > Rhincodon > Rhincodon typus. Next base: position 71,147,180 of record NC_063335.1, on the reverse strand, counting down.
ACCACTTCGTCTGGCAGTTCATTCCACATACAAACCACCCTCTGTGTGAAAAGTTTGCCCCTCACATCCCTTTTAAATCTCTTCTCTTGACTTAGAAAATGCCCCCTAGTTTTGAACTCCAACCCCCCCCCAACCCTAAGGAAAAGACCTTTGCTATACACCTTATCCAGCCATGGGTTGGGACTTTTTTCCCTGGAGTGCAGGAGGCCGAGGAGTGACCTTAGAAATTTATAAAATCACAAGGGACATAGATAAGGTGAATAACCAAGGTCTTTTCCCCAGGGTTGGGGAATCCAAAACTTTTGGATTAAGGTGAGAGGGTAATTATTTAAAAGGGACCTGAGAGGCAACTCTTTCATACAGGATGGGTGTATATGGAATGAGCTGCCAGAGGAAGTGTAGAGGTGAGTACAATTTACAACATCTAAAAGGCATTTAGACAGATACATGGATAAGAAAGGCTTAGAGAGATATGGTCCATTTTAGGCAAATGGGACTAGTTCAGTTTAGGAAACTTGATCAGTGTGGATGAGTTGGATAGAAGGGACTGTTTCCATGCTGTATGACTCTGACTCTCCTTATAACTCAAACGCTCCAGTCTCAGCAACATCCTGGTAATTTTTTTTGAACCTCTCCAAGTTAATACCCTTCCTATTAGCAGGGTGACCAGGACTGTACACAGTACTCCAAAAGAAACCTCGCCAACATCCTGTACAACCTCAGTGTGATGTAACTGGAAAGTTGGTGCAGGAGGCAGGTCTTTAGATTCTTGGGACTGGCTCTAGGAAAGGTGGCACCTGTACAAACCTTCAGGTTGCACCTGAATAGAGTTGGGACTGAATAGAGTTGCTACTGCAGTAGTTGCGTTTTGGGGTGGGGGGGTTGGTGGTGGCGGCGGGTGGGAGACTTGAAATTAACTTGGCAGGGGTGTGGGAACCAAGAGAGAATAGTAGAGGAGATACCTAGGTCTGCAAAATATTTTAGCTGGATACAGCTGGCACCAACACAGGGAATAACAAGCTACTAGGTGAAGTCAGTGAAAGGGAGAAAGAAATGAAGTCCAAAACACAGTTAATGTGTGTGTATGTATGTCAGTCCACAGAGTGTAGCCAATAAGGTTGGGGAGTTGAAGATACTGATTTGCCACGAGGAAAGATGATTCTGTGGTGATATCAGAGACCTGGCTCAAGAAAGGGGCAAGACTGGCTGTTAAATACTCACAGGTATAAGTTATTCAGGAAAGATAGAAAAGGAAGGAAAAGTGGAAGGGTGACAGTATTAGTTAAGATTGTAGTGTTGGAGAAAGAGGATGTCTCAAGGGTTTAAGGAGAGAGTCAGTTCATCTACAATTAAGGAACAAAAAGGGCAGTATTATTAGTGCAGTCTATAAATCACCAACTAGTGGAAAGGATGTTGAAGAACAAATCTACAGGGAGATTACAGTGAAATGTCAGCATTATAGAATGTTATGGGGCACTTCAGTTACCCAAATAGGCAACAAGGGGAAAATGTTTCTAGATTGTGTTCAGGAAAGTTTTGTACAGCAGTATGTGTCCAGTCCAACAAATAAAGAATCATTGATGGACCAAGTCCTTGGAAGTGAGGTTGATCAAGTGGTTCAGATGTCAATGAGGGAACATTTTGGAGACAGTGATCATTGCATCATAAGGTTCTGGATGGTGGTGGAGATTAATGTGCAACAGTCTGGAGTAAGAAAATTTGTTGGTGGAGAGCTGACTTCATTGAGGCTAGAACAAGAGTTGAGCAGGATTGATTTGAATAAGAGGTTGGTGGGTAACTGAACAATGGGCTTACTTCAAACAGTTGAGGTCACATTATGCCTACTTTCTGCTTCCTATTAGCCAACCAAACTTCCTTCTGTGCCGATAGGTTCCCCATGCAAATTGCATTCTGCAACAACTTCTGATGTGGCACTTTTTATCAAATAAGCTTCTGGAAATTTTAAGTACAGTACATCCACCAGTTCCACCTTATGTTCAACATCCTTCTTAAAGAACTCCAATGGATTGGTGAAACATGATTTCTCTGAAGTTGTGCAGACACAGCTTGGTCAGGAAGTGGAATCTTTTTGATGTTATTCAATTTCTCTCTCAAGTGAGCTAATACATCTCACCCTGAGCTCAACACTAGGGTTTCCTTCTCAGAAATGGGAGAGTTCAGCTGGGCAGCTTGCCTTAGTTTCTCCAATTCAGTTTGTTCTTAGGCTTCCCTCCAAATTATCTGGTTGTTAGCAGTTTTCCCTTCATCTCGGGTTGTTCTTAACAGCCTTCCTTTTAATCCAGCTGGTTCTTAGAATCTTCCCTGTAACTGAAGTAGTTAAAATTAAGAACCTACTCCAAGCCAGTCATTGTTCAAAACAGCTGCAGCAGGATCTACAACAAAGTAAGCATTTATTAGCAGTCATGTGATTTCCAGGAAATCTTGTTTAAAAAGGTACCCGAAGTCCATGGTGAACTTCCAGTTACCTATTTTATAGAAAATGCTCCAGACATATCCACAGAACTTGAAATAAATTCATTTTCCACGATCTGTCAAAACTTAGATCCTCCAAGCAATATTAAATATCAAGCATTTGCGCAAAACTGGGCAAAAAATTGGCAGATAAAGTATAATGGAGAAAAATGTGAATTTGTCTAGTTTCGTAATACAAAAGGAAAACCGATCTACTTTTAAGCAGAGGAAGATTGCAAGACTGTAGTACAGAGGGATCTGGATGTTCTGGTTTAAAAAAAATCACAAGGTTAGCATTCAGGTATAGTGCATAATTGGGAAGGCAAGTAGATTGTTGGCCCTTGGGTACAAAATGTAAAAGTATGGAAGTTTTGTTCCAGTACTGTTGAAATATATTGGGTCATATTGTTTAATAATAGTGCTGAGTGCAGTTTTGATCTCCTTGCCTGACAACAGGTTTAATATTAATATAAGCAGTTCAGCAAAGGTTCACTCAATTGACACGAGAGACAAAGGATTTATCTTATAAAGAAAGTTTGGTTACATTAGGCCTACATCTCATGGAGTTTAGAAGAATGAGAGATGATCAAATTAAGACAAATAGTATCATCAGGAAAAATGACAGAGTGGATGCTCTAAGGATAATTCCAGTCATGGGAGAGACGCGAGTTAGTTTTAAAATAAAGGGCTTCCCCATTTATGACTAAGGTGAGAAGTCTTCCTTCAGTGTCGTTGGTCTGTTTCATTCTCTTCCCCAGAGAGCAGTGGAGGCAGGGTCATTGCATTTTATTTTTGGTTGTGTTAGATATATTGTGATTGACAAGGGAGTGGAATGAATTGAGGCCACAATCAGATCGGTTGTGAAATGACAGTGCAGACTTGAGCAGCCAATTTGATATGCTCTTAAGGCCTGTATTTGTATGAATTTGGTCCAGTTTTCCTCAACTAAGGCTAAATTAGCAAATGTTTACCAATTTTTTTTATTCTGATTTGTTTACTTTTGATCGATGAATGTTTTAGATTTAACATTAGTCAACATGGTTCAATGTACAGTATTGTAGGCTATTTCCTATCAATTGCTGCATAGTACAGATTGGCAGATTAAAGCCCCTTGATTGCCATGTAGATTTGAGCAGTATAGGTAAACCCTGCTTTCATTTGTAGGGAAATGAATTGGAGAGGCAGTGACAGAAGAAAGGGAAAATAAAATGTTTGCACATACGCCAGGTATCAGTTTACCAAAATGTACACTTCACATTACACTTCACCAAGGTGTTTGAAGTAGCGAATTGAACTACTGATTTGCTTTTGCAGCTATGTTGCAACATGATTGGTATTGATTGATGTGGCATACTTCAATGAGAAAAGAAAACCAATACTTTCTTTTCCCCTGTTCCATGACTACTACAAGGTGATTAGATCTGAACTTTGTTTTATTCCCTCAATATTATGGTTATCAACAGATGGTTGTTTTCGTGCTACGTTGTTGAACATTAACTCATTCACCAGTAGAAATGAAATCTGTAGCCAATCCTATTTTTGTCCCAAGAATTCAGAATTCTTCAATAGTAAAGAAGTAGCTCAGTCATTTTACAAAAAAAAGTCCAAACACAAGATCAAGGGAAGAACAGTAGTAGTTTGGACTGAATAACTCGATCGATAGTTTTTGCTATTGTGCTTCAGGATCTCAAGTGAGAGCCAAGACTACTTAAATGTATTTTTAAGATTTTACTCTAAATACCATAACACATTAATGCCAGTGGATGTATAAATCTGAGTGCTGTTTCAAAAGCTTCCTTGTTAATATTAAGTCCAGTTTTCATAATTAGCTGTGCGTAGGGTTGTTAGAGGAAGAAGAATAACAAATTTCTTTGAAGGTAGTGAATCTGTAGAATCCTTTACTATAGATGGCTATCAAAGGTTTAGTGTATTTAAGGCTGAGACAGACAGATTTTCATGAGTGAAAAGTACGGAAAATTGTAGAAAAATGGAGTTGAGGATTTTCAGATCGGCCATTTCCTAGTCAAGCAGACTTCATGGGCTGAATGGCCTGCTTCTGCTTCCATGTCTTATTGTCTCATACTTCATCTTATAGTGGGATATTGTTACCTTCTTGGTATTTGTGCCTTACATTATCAGTGTAGATTAGTTAGTAATTTTAAGAATCATTCTTGGATGTTTCATATAGAACAATTTGCATGTGATGGAAAAGATTTGAAATGAACAACATTAGCACTTGCACAGTTGAAGTATGCTGAAACATGTGAATGTCTCCAGTAGATAAATACACTTGGGTGAGTTGTTTTCTTGGATTAATATTTGAAGTATTGTCCTCCACACTTCTGTTTTTAAACTTGGAAATGCACCTGAAAAATATTAGCCATCACTATGGAGACAAAATAGTATCACCCTGAGTGGTAGTTTGTCTGAAGATAATTTTAGATTTACTCAAATGTTAAAATGACAATCTCTTAATGAGCTGTGTTTGGGCTGTACTAATGCCTGTTTACAAATTTTAACATTGATCTATAAGCACGGAAGAATTGCGAAAGAGAAACTTTTTTTTCAAACTTTAAGGACGTTGCTTATTCCAGATTGGAGTATGTCATCAGACCTTTATCTGTCTTAGTGGAACATGCTGAGCTTATTCTGTGTATATTCTGTGAAACCTCTTGTATGATGTGAATTCCCTTTCCCAGTATCTGCCTCTCTGTCCTCTATCCTCATCCACATTTTTGGATCCAAGATCTGCTCGCCCTGTTCTTTGAAAATTTAGCCCCAGAAATTTCCTCAACAATCTGGCAGTGGTAGAGGGGAGCTAAATCATTAGATATTTGATGTCTGCTCTAGAGTCTAATTATTCCTTCTCAGACTGATATGAGTGTACTTTTTGGAGTTGAAAGAATCCACACATGACTGATCGATCTAAATGCGGTTTTATAAGAATGTAAGAGCTAAAGAACTAGGAATAGGAGTAGGCAATTCAGCCCCTTGAGCCTGCTCCACCATTTAATAAGATCATGGCTGATCTCATTTTGGCCTCCACTCCATTTCCTGCCTAATTCCTATAATGCTTTTAATTAAAATTAAAATTCTGTCTATCTCCTAAAATTTATTCAATATCCTGGCATTCATGTATTCTGGAGTAGTGAATTCCACAGATTCATGGCCCTTTTGACAGAAGTAATTCCTCCTCATGTCTGTTTTAAATACACCACCTCTCATGCTAGTTTGCCCCATAAGGGAAGCATCTGCTCAATTTCACTTTGTTAATCTCCTTTTAGCATTTTATATAACTCCATTAGATCTCTAATTTTTCTAGATTCCAGCATGCAAAGGACAAAAGCACAAACCCACTAAATTGCTGAGGTTCAGACTCTAAACCATGTATCAAGATTGCTGCTGGATACAATCAAGTGCTAAATCATGTTTATCCATTGTTATCTTTGTTAACTTCACTGAATCTTTATCTACTACTGTTTTTTTTAAATTCCAGACCTCCTCAATAAATTCCTCTTTGTCTGCCATTATCTTGCCATTAGAATCTCTTCTTGCCAAATATACCTCCCTCCTGCCACTGAGTTCTTAGATTTGTTCTGTATATAAAGAAATGATTCATTGGTTAAAAGCAGGTATTTTTTGGGATTCATTGAAATTCTTCAGTATACAGCCATTTGTGGTGAATGTAATTGAAGACGTGATAGAACACAAGTAACCTTTAATATTTGAGGTAGTAATTGAATTTTTGAAACTTACTGCCATTTAGAAGGAGATTTGTGTCTTGGTTCTTGGCTTTCTGGCAGTCACCCAGTCCCTTCCTTGTAAGCTGTGGAGTGACAACCTCCAGAAACGTGCTGTCCACCTTGTGGGCATACTCCAGTGATGCCAGTTGCTGCTCGAGGTCTGAACCAAAACTCATATTTGTTTCTCCTGCCCTCCCGCCACCACCCCGCCCACAAACAAAAACCTAGCTGTCAACAATTCTGTACCTTTACTTATTCAGAGCATGAGAGGTGGATTTCCCACATGGCAGAGGATGTGAATTTGAGGCACCTGCCAGGCTTCTCTTAATTGGGCTACTAACTAAACTTATCGAAAATAATGCTTGAAACTTCAAAGCCTTGAAGTTTAATTATTTAGTATCTTAATTCCTTATTTTCGAACCTTGCCTCAGTAGTTTTCCTTGATTACAATCTTAGTTGCCTTGGGGTTGGTTGCGGCTCCTCTGTTTTGACATCACTTGTTTACCTTTTCACTTTTGTGCTCTTTATAGTCTGTCCATACCTGCTTTGTATTATTTCTTTGATCACCCCATAATGCTGTGCTTCAAGGATTGCTTTGACTGGCTTTTTTTCTTTTACCATAATGTGTTTGATTTTTAAATCCAAACATTTTTAGCCAGCCTTAGAAATAAGTTACTGGCATGCCACCATTGGGAGTGTGCTACGAAGTGTATAATATATGTCACTAGGGATGCTTCCTGAATGTGGGACATGGGGGTTTAGAAAGATACAGGTAACCATATTCTTGCACAGCTTCGCTTCTAATCGGATTGATATATTTTACAAAAAGATACTAATTGAGACATAATGCCACCTAGTGACCTAAGCATTGACTAAGCTAGTGCTTCTAAGCTGTTGACAGTGAAAGGAGTTGCTCCATTACTTTTGTGAAATTCAAACTCTGTTGTTGAAGATTTATTCCTAAGTATGGTGGATTTAAGACAATTAGTGTTTTAAGATGTAGCTGCCTTCAATGGCTTAACCCTTTTTTTTGATTTTGATAAATCAAGCCCATTAGCTCTGTGGTCACTCTCTGCAGAGTTGTAGATTAAGTTTGTCAGTATGCAGATAAGTCAAGTTTTTGTTTAATGTCATTTTCATGTTTGTGACTTGGAGAAATAAATAGATCTGTGTGACAGTAAAGTTTAGTCCTCTGTTATAACTTATAGCTGTTTATAGTAAAACTATAACTAATATTGGTTTAGAATTAGTAATCTACAATATTCATCTTATTCCGGTTTAGATTAAAATTTGTTATCTATCTAGAGTAGAGAGGGATTTGACTCTACATTTGGAAATGCATAGTAGAAGCATTGCATTCTACAATGGATGAGTGTTACTATGCCTCATGGGGGTGTCCTTCACTTCGAGCACTACAAATGTTATTAATAAATCTAGTTGTGGGTAAAGTGCATAGCACCAAGTCAGTATCTGATAGAAAGATCAGACAACAAAACTTTTAAAGCTCATTTATTAACCAATCCAAATGTTTATTATTAGGATGGCCTTGTCAAAGCTGACATGGAGAAGTTGACCTTCTATGCGGTTTCGGCTCCAGACAAACTGGATCGAATAGGGAAGTATCTCGCAGAACGGCTCAGCCGGGATGTTGTCAGGCATAGATATGGGTAGGTTATCTTAATGTTTAAACATTGTTATTTTAAACATTTTTGAATATTTAATGTTTTTATTAAATATTTATTTTTTAAAAATGTCTTGATGTATACCGTGACCAAAATATATTGGTGTGGTGACTGCTAAAGCTATGATTATTCAGGCTGCGAAATCTCTGATTTCAGTACTGTGAACAAATATTAACAAAAATGTAGAGAGATACTGCAGAACTCTGACATCTGGATGTCCTGATAATTGAATCGCAAAAAGGTTAATGTTTAGAATGGCAAAGACTGGAATATAAAATTGAGGTTTTATTGCAGCTCCACATAGCCCCAGTGAGACGTGTTTGGAGTGCTGTGCGCAGTTTTAGTGTTCTTGTTTGAAAAGACGCATCATGAGTTCGGAGAAGGTTCACTTAACTCGTTTTGTTCCTGGGATGAACTGCTTATCTTATGAAGGGAAGATGAACAATTTGAGCCTGTATGCATTGGCGTTTAAAAGAAGTGATCTTAATGAAATGTGCAAGGTACTGAAGGGCCTGGGTAGGCTAAAAATGCCCCCTTTAGCAATTCATGTAGAAAGATTCCAATTCTTAGGAAAATATATATGTGCTAATGATCACCAGAAATGGATTGGCCGAAAAATGTTGCCTGCTTGATGAGCTTTCAGTTAAATTTTCTACTCGCTTTCCAAAGCCCTGTGTTCCTATGCAAAAGCAAAAGTTATGGTAATATGCTGTCTTTGTTAGTTAGATGTTCTATGTTCCTTTTACCCACGTTAATAAACTAAACCAACATGGAAAATAATTTCTTGCTGCACAAGTGCTGCCTGACCTCTGTTTCCAGTATAATTTGCTTTATGCCCTGTAGCTTTTGATCAAAAAATGGTTCTTCCCTACCTTATCTAAATATTGAACAATTGAATAGTTTGTAAGATTTGTTTTTTTTTCAAATAAGTTCCTTTTTCTGTGATATCACTTCATAATTAAAGCCGCTCAAATCTGACATCAGAGAATCCTTTCTCCATCCTTTCCATGGCTGCAAAACCCTCCTTTAAAAGGACAAAATGCTGCTGTTAGGTGAGGGGGAGGAGATAAAGGAATAAAAGTATGATTTGCTATATTTGATAGAGTTGATAAATTTGTTTTGTGTAGGTATGTTTTCATTGCGATGGAGGCATTGGACCAGCTTTTGATGGCTTGTCATTCCCAAAGCATTAATCTCTTTGTTGAAAGCTTCCTTCAAATGGTGGCCAAACTATTGGAGTCCGGAGAACCTGAGCTTCAAATTCTTGGCTCCAATTCGGTAAGTTTTCTGAGGAGATGTGTTTATTTAAATCACATTTGGATCACAGGCTATCCATTTATTCCATATCTGTGGAGTAGATGTCTACCAAATTACTCTCCAATTTCTTGCGACTTCACACAGAGATGGCTCTTATTTCAACTGCGTCCTCAAGTGATGCCATCGATCACAGATGGTTGTTTCTCTTTCCTGCTTTGTCATAAAATCATAAAATAGAATTGTACAACACAGGAGATGGTCTTATGGTCCACCAGTATTCGTACCAGTGCCTTGAAGGTTATCCATTTAACCCCATTCCCCCAGCCTGTAAGAAAATTGTTATACTGTTCCTTTCAGTCCTCTAGATGCACTATTTTTTAACCACTCTTATCTATATCCCTCCTATGTCTCAATATTCATTTTGAAATTTTCAATTAACAATTGTTTTTGAAGTTTCTTTTAGTAAGATATATTTTGCACTGACTTAAAATTTGGTGCCTTCAACTAATGCGGTCTGATTTTTAAATGAATCCTTACTACCTTTTCAGGATTTAAAAAGAAATGTAGTGAGTGTGTAGTATACAGTCTGCTTAGTAACCTTGGAGAAGTTGTGACATGGGAGTGATGAGGTTTTGTTTAAAGTAGATTTTTGAAGTAAGATATATCTACTGGAATAGCTTTATACTTGAACTTTTTCCAACACAGGCAAAGTAGCTCCGTCACTTCAAAAGCTTAATTCTTCTCTTTAAGATCAATAGATTTGGATTACACAAATGGACTATAAGGTAAATGACAAATTTTGAGATGAGACAAGAAGGTAGAGTTATGGTTGGGGATCAGCCGTGATTTTAACAAGGCTTCCTTAATGCTGCTTGCAAACCACTGACCTCTACCACCAAGAAAGTCAAGAATACCAAACAGTTGGAACGTCACGGTTGCACGTTCCCCTTCAAGACCCCCAGCATCCTGCTATGGAGTTATATTGTTTTTCCTTCACTGTTGCTTGGTGACGATTGTGGAATTCCCTAACAGCACTGTGGACGTACGTATACCACGTGGTCTGCTGCTATTCGATGAAGTGACTCACTGCAGCCTTCTCGGGGGAATTTAGGAATGGGCAAATATTGCTGGCCTAGATCTGAAAGCCACATCCTGTCAAATTTTTAAAAATTGACAAAACTAGCTCAAGAAACTGTCTTTCCTATTCCTATTTCTTATGCTCTGTTAACTAAATGTTAATTAATGTGTATTCCTGAAAATTCTTACAGCTCTTTAGAATGGTGTGGATATCATAGAATCATACAATTCCTGCAGAAATAGGCCATTTGGCCCATCGAGTCCACACCGACCTTCCAAAGAACTTCCCACCTAGACCGCCCAACCCCTTCCTCTAACCTCGCATAGGGTTTTCACCATAGTTAACCCACTTAACCTGCACGTCCCTAGATACTATGCCCACCAGGTGGCACGGCAGCTCAGTGGTTAGCGCTGCTGCCTCACAGCACCAGGGACTGTGGTTCGATTCCAGCCTGGGCTGACTGTCTGTGTGGAGTTTGCGCATTCTCCCCATGTCTGTGTGGTTTCCCTTCGGGTGCTCAGGTTTCCTCTCGCGGTCCAAAGATGTGCAGGCTAGGGGGATTAGCCATGCTAAATGGGAGGTTAGAGATAGGAGTGGTGCGATGTTTTGGAGGGTCGGTACAGACCCGATGGGCCGAATAACGTCTTTCTGCACTGTAGAGATTCTGTGAAAGAAACCAGTAGATCCAAGATATAAGGAAAATTATTTTGTTTGTTGATAATGGTATTACATCATCGGGGATAGATTCTGAATACTAATTTTTAAAGATTGTATAATACTGTATTTAAATCTATACCCAAATGTTTGCAGCAAAATAGAAAATAAGAAGGTTGCATGACTTTACAGCGACCTTTGTTACATTTAGCATTTGTCATTGTAACATGTATTTCTCATCTCTTATGCAAGCATTCCCATAATGAAGTAAACCTGAAGAATCTTTGATCTCGCGTGTTTACAATAATTTTGCAATGAGTTTGCAAAATGTTGAAATGAGTTTCTTTGCTTCTGCTAATAGTAATGGAGCTTCTTTATGTTGGACTGAGAACATTTGAAAGTGGTAATTACAATAATGCATTTTTAGCAGAGAGTACATGGTTTCTTTGGCTCTTCAACAAATGTTACTAGCATTTGAGCACAAATTAGGAGAGAATGCTTTCTTTTCTCTTGCCAGGAGAACAATATTGACTTGACAGTATCACTCTAACTTGCCAACACTCCATTGCTTTATAATTGTAGTTTTCTCACTTTTGTGAAGGGTTTCCAATGAAAAGAAAAATTGATGCGTTGCCAGGATATTCAACTGCTGAAAGAAAACTTATTACAGTTATTTTGTATATAGCTATGTTTAGTGAACAAATACAGAAAAAAAGTAAATTGTCACTAGATGAACAGTAGCCTGATATCCCAGGACACTTCCAGTTTACATTGTAACCTCTCAAGTCCAAAATGCCCCATATTGTCTTCAAGCTACTACATTTATTAAAATAGAATCAGAATCAAAGCTTGGAGTTACAATGTCTGCATACCAATGCATGCTAATTTCATGGATTATGAGAGGCCTTTCATACTTTTCAGAACTATCCACATTTGCATTGTGGAAATGTTTTATTTTTAACTGATTATGCAAGTCCTGATATTTTGCAGAGTAAGCTTTCAAACTTTTGACTACAAATATTTTGCTGCATTAAAAAAAAAATTGCCTTGTGCTCTGATGCAAAGAAAATATGAAATGGAGGATGCATTTTCATTAAAGGAAAGACATGTGAGTAGAGCCTATCCTGACTTGCAACCCCTTCACTGTCATGGATTAAAATCATGCAGGTTATTTTTTGACAGCACAGTGGGTATGTGTACATCACACTGAGTTCCTTTGGTTCAAGGTTGCTTTTCAAAGGTAATTAAGGATAGGCAATAAATACAATGCCTGCAATGCTCATCTACCATGAACAATTTTTTAGAAAAGTAATTTTGCTTAACACAGCCAATCGTGCAATGATGAGAAACTCTTGATTTGCATAACTGTACCACTGGTTACTGTTCAATTTTGTACATATTGTTTTGAAAATTGCAATTTATTTTTAAGTACCTAGTTAAAACTGAAGCTACATTATAGGTAAGCTGAGAATAGTTAAAAATCTTGTCTGATGATAAGCTCTGAACTGAACACTGTCTCAGTAGATAGAAGGGATGCTATCTTTTTCTCTCAAAACCGTCTTCAAGACTGCTGGTAAAAGTGAGACATCATAACCTAATTATTTCAAGCAACAGATGACTAATGAGACTTGCACAATCAGACTTTATAACTAGACCCTTCATGCCAGCTGTCAGTGTAAAAGAGGAATTGGAGTTTCTGAGAAACTGTTGATTATTACCTCTCGACTGCTAGGCTCAACTTCTGTACATACAGAGACATCATCCTGAAGTTGATTGCAATAGCTGTTGAAAATTGCAGGCAAAATTATAGCCTTCCATAAAAATGTTAATTAATGCCATCGTAAGGCAACACTATTCTTGCAGAATTACTACTTTTAAATGGTCAGAAAATGCTCCAACCTTGACCTTATTTCGATGTTGGACATACTATTTGAAATAAGTCTACTTAAATTTTCAGCTTTATCTGTTTGGATTATTGTTTTGTTTATATTTAACAATAAAAATAACAATCATGTAAATTCTGACTATTCATACCATTTAATTAGTATGAGGAGTACACTCTGGGAATAAGACTGACCTCACTTATATCAGAAATATAGATCTGATGTATTCCATTTTGGATATTTCTACAATATATTGAAATTACAATTGGTAAGCTGGCAAGTGAAAATATTAATTTCTGTGTTGCATAGTTTTTATTTCATCTTTCATAGCTGTCAATGGAAATTTCCTCATTCTGTAATTTTAGATTTTTTTTTCAATTTGTCACGTCTTTCTTTGGGAGAAAAATAAGTTCACAAGAAAACAAAAGTGAATAGTTGGTGGTAATGTGCCCCAGTATATTTGTGTTTTTAAAAAAAAAGTTTAGATATTCATATTTTACAAAGTTGCATCTTTCATTTCTTAATACAAATTCTGTACTTTTAAAATTCATGAGATGTTAGTCTGCATTCAAACCTGTAGGTGTGTTCCCAGTGCCTAGTAGACTTGTGCTGAGTTGTAAAGAGCTATGATTTGGAAGTAACAAGGTGTAGAGCTGGATGAACACAGCAGGCCAAGCAGCATCAGAGGAGCAGGAAGGCTGACGTTTCGGGCCTAGACCCTTCTTCAGAAATGGGATTCTGGATATATCAGATTCTCCTACTATCTATGGTTTGGAAGTGTCAGTGTTGTGAAAGGCCCAGTCGAATTTTACTTGATTAAAACTGTACATATTTCCAACTCATGAGCATAATACTTCCCATTGTTTGTCTATCTAAGAGCAGCTTAAATTGTAAGATTTCATAGAATCCCTACAGTGTGGAAACAGGCCCTTCAGCCCAACAAGTCCATATTGACCCTCGGAACATCCCACCTAATCTACACATCCTGAACACTATGGGCAATTTAGCATGGCCAATCAACCTAGCCTGCACATCTTTGTGCTGTGGGAGGAAACCGGAGCACCCGAAGGAAACCCATGCAGACACGGGGAGAATGTGCAAACTCCACACAGACAGTCGCCCAAGGGTGGAATCGAACCTGGGTCCCTGGTGCTGTGAGGCAGCAGTGCTAACTACTGAGCCACCGTGCTGCGCCTAAATGGGAAGTGTGGTGATTAAAAATATTTTTAATCAACTTGTCATGGTATGACACATCTAGGACAGTTGGGATTTGAACCTGGACCTTTGGAAGCAGAGGTAGAGACACTCCAACTGTGCCACAAGGTGATGATTGAAACCCCAAGTGACGGTCTAAGTTTCCAGGTCTTTGTGATTTAGATTGTCTATCAACAGCACCATGGAACTTCTGAGAAGGTATATCTTCAAAACTTGTGCAAATTCCATCTTTAACTTTTTTAACTGTCATCTTCCCTAGTTTGTCAAGTTTGCAAACATCGAGGAAGACACTGCTTCATATCACAGACGTTATGACTTCTTTGTGTCTCAGTTCAGTGCGATGTGCCATTCTTACATTGATGATCTGGAAAGCAGAACTAAGTGAGTACATGAGGCCAGTCTTAATCATTTTGTTGTGCATGTCATTTGTTGTGATTGGGAAGTATTATTTAAAAATGTGGTCTCAAATCTCTTTCAGATATTGTTGCATGTTGTATATAATTGTTTTGATGGTTAATTTGCACAGAGTTGTAAAATATCCAAATAGACTTTTTGTCTAGTCTTTGACAGTACAGATGGCTTTCTAATGCTAATGAACCTCTATCAGATTCATCTAGACAGGTTTTCACAACACCTACACACAACTGACTTTGAGCTATGGTTCTCGGTTTTTAAAAATAAAAACCCTTAAAACTTGAAATTTCTGTGCCAGGGATGGGTGCTAATTTAATGCCTGAAAAATGTGCTAATTAATGCAGCAAAGTATTCTGATGACGCAGGCTGACACAGAGGCAGTGTTTCTATTTTAGTACAGCTTGCAGTACACTTGATAATCTGTAAAGCCTGCTCTGTAAAGCTTTAGGTGTTTAATTTGCAACTTAATAGTCACTTGCAAAAATAAACTCAGTCCCATCATAACCTGCAAATGTTCTGTAGATCCGGAAAAGGATGTCAACTTGAAAAGTTATACCTGGTTCCCCACTGCTACCCCACAGAGACCTGCTTAGTATTCCAGACCATTTCTGTGATTTTTTTTTTTTAAGGCTTTTGTTGTCCATGACATTTTGCTTTTTTGTTACATCACAACGTACTGTTCTATAGCTTCTGCAGTTCTAAAACGCATTCGTGATTTTTAAATTTTGAATGCTGAAATGTATTCGAGTCAACTATTTGATGAACGTCAAAGCCATTCATGTTGCCTAATTGTTCAAAAGTGTAAATTTGTAAACTGTAGAAGAACTCTTTCTACAGCTTACAGCGCTGGATACAGCAAAGATTGAGTCTTGACAGTATACTGGCGATGGTACTAAAAACTCCTGGTCCAGAATGAGCCATGCCCCGAGCCAAGCTATTTCAGTATTGTTACAATACTGATGTGTATATATATCGACGATGTAGTAACTTGCCCAGGTCTGCCCTGTCTACAAATTCAGTCTTGTCTGAATTACTACCCTCCTACTGTCGATCATTAGCAGAATGATAGAATGTGTCTTTCACAGCAATCAAGAGGTACACACAGAGCAATAATCTGCTCACTGGTGTGAATCAAAGCAATATTTATTTGTGTGGCATCAAGAAACCCTGCACAATTTAAGTCTGTAGGAATCTAGAATCAGTAGGGGAGGGATACCTCCACTGGTTAAGGTTGTTAATTCCTTGGAAGTTTTCAGAGTAGTGTTCTAGATCCAACCATCCTCCATTGGTTCATACAATCAAATGTATGTTTAATCGCTGATGATTGCAGTGTTTAGTATAATTTGCTAATTCCCAAATACTGAAACGTCTGTACCTACATGTAATAAAACTGGTCAGTATTCACATTTGGACTGATAAGTGATGACGATATTTGTGCAGAGCTATTATTATCGCCAAGTGAGGCTTAACAACCTCATGAAATTTACTGGTATGTATATGCTGTTATAACCATTGATTCAAAACACAACTGGACCAGTTGCAAAAGCAGGTTACAGGATGAGTATTCTGCATCAAGTAACTCTTTCCCCTGATTTCTGCAAAAGGCCCAATTCAAAAATGTGATGGCATACACAGAATACTGGAGAAACCCAACAGTTCTGGCAACATCTGTGGAGAGAAATAGAATTCACATTTCAAGTCTGGTATGACTATTCTTCAGAACTGGAATGTGTTGGAACGTTTTTAATACATTTGACAGATGTAGAAGAGGAGCAAAAGGGCAGATGATTTAGAGTCCCAATGTAAAAGATAAAGGAGTTGTTACTCATGGAGAAAGGAAAGAAAGAGATGTAAAATAGTACGTAAATTACGGTGTTAAAGGAAAAGAATTGGTCCTTTCCATTGAAACAAAAATATGACTCAAACTTGACAGTAGTGAGAGAGGGCGGGAAGAAAATGCAAGAAAAATGGAGAGCATACATAATGACCTGCATGGACGTGATGGGCTGAAGGGTGTTTTTCCATGCTGTGACACTGTAAGACTCTAACGCGGTCATTTTCTGAAGATATTGAATTCAGTATTGAGACCTCAAGGCTGTAAAGTACCTGAGCAGAAAATGAAGTGTTGTTCCTCCAGCTTGCATTCTGCTTCGCTGGAACATTGTAGTAGGCCCGGGACAGAACAGCTGGCATGAGATGGTGGTTTATTGTAGTAGTAACAGACCAGAAACCCCTGCTGGGCATACTTAGAGGACAAGGCCATGCTATCCATAGCTTCAGGTAAAATTCCACGCTGGGCTGTCATTCTACGTGCGTGTAATTACAAGCTGGAACACCTTCGGGGGAGCCAAGTAGCAAATGCGGATGCCATGAGCTTCCTCCTGCTGACAGAATCACCACCAGTTCTGCCACCACTGGAAGAGTCCATTCTGGTTTTAAACTTTCTGGATATCCTTTCGGTCTATGACTGCATCCACAGTCTGATACTATGAGATCCAGTCCTGTCAAAACTAAACCAGCTGGTGGTGATGGGAGAAAGAAAAGAGCCTTCACAACCAGAATTGAAACTTTTCTGGACCTAGCAAGACCAGATCACAACTGAGGATGGCGTTTTGTTATGGGGAGCAAGAGTGATTTTCCCAAGCAAAGGTCACTGCCAGATACTGGGTACCAGGGTAATCCAGGGGTGTCCATAATGAAGATGTTGTTGAGAAGTTATGTCTGGTGGCCAGCATTGGATGCTGACATAGCCGCTTGGAGGGGCAGTGTGCAGAGTGCCAACGAGGACAAAAATTAGCGCCAGGAAGCTCCCCCATATTCATGGGAATGGCAGGCCCTTTCATTACTTCAACGTTCTTAGTCATTGTAGAAGCCCACTCAAAGTGGCTAGGTGTGCATAGAGTTCATTTTTCAAACACGGATGACGATAGAAAAGCTGCGAACATTTCTTTTTGTAATACGCGGACTCGTGGAACTGTTGGTCACAGACAACTGGCCATCATTTACCATTTCAAGTAGTTCCTAAAGTTAAATGGCATTTGGCATATAAGTGCAGTTCAAACTTTGAAGGCAGACTTAAAGAAACAGCCTACAGCTTCACTCAATACCAAACTTGACCACCTCTCATGCTCCAGCAGAGTTGCCATTGGGGAGAAGACTCCATACCAGGTTAAATCTGATCCTCCTATCCTGGAGTGGGCAGGGTTAAACAGCATCAGGAATGCCAATGCTGGATACAAGATTCCTCTTAGCAGGACAGACAGTTTACTTCAGGAGATGAAGTATGATGCTGAAACCACGGAAACAGCCCTGCATGGGTAAGAAAAATGGTCAATGGGAGGTCAGGTCCCATGACATACAAAGTTTGTGTAGGTGAGGCGGTCCTGAACAAGCCTGTAGACCACAGGAAAGCTGCAAACTCGCAAACAGGGCAGGAGCAAAACATTACTGGCCCCTCACCACAGTTGGAAAGGCTGTCCGAATCTGTGAGTGCTCTCCCTCCATCTAGCTTCAAAGAAACTTTTGGAGTCTGAGATGGGCACAACAGTTGTCACAGTCTCAACGTCTTTACTGCCTGACCAAGGGGATGACTTTCTTATAAGATGCTTCAGGTGCAAGAGATGGGCTATGGTCCAGTTATGCGCTGGCTGTGTCTGAAGCTGAATTGGTGGTACTGGACCCGGTACGAGACCCCTCCCAGGAGGTGCTGCAAGATAAAGAACAGGCTTACGTCCCGAGACTTGGAGAGGGAAGATGTAGTGATTTGTGGTGAGGTCAGCTAGGTGGACCTCCACGAATGAGGTCCCTGATTGGGGCTGTTAACCTGCTCCAATCAGGGAGCTCTGGCTGACAGATACAAACAGGAGTGTTAGAGGTTCTGTTCACTCAGTGCTGGCTCTGAGGAAGCCAGACCAGTGTCCAGTACTATGCACATGTAAGTAAAGAGCAACTTGGTGAGGGAATACCAGCCTCTGGAGTTAGTTCAATCTTATCCTGAACTTTTTGCATAAAATAAAATAATCAGGGAATTGTGGTTCATTTATAAATAATACTTTTTCCACATTATTGGTGATGTATATTTCAAAATGATGAGCCAACACAAGATTCAATATCTTCCTCTCCACTATCAGATATTTCTGTTGACATGCAGTCAGTTTCTTTGCAAAATTACTGACAGTTCGTTCAATTCCCATCTTGCCATCTTGTCGTAAAATGACACCCACACTGATGTCACTGGAACCAGCAGCCAACTTGAATGGCTTCTCATTATTCAGCACTTCTAAAACCCATCAGTCATCAGTGCAGCTTTTAAGTTGTCGAAGGCATTTTTGAGTCCCTTCAAATTTTCTGCCTTTCTTTGACAAATTTATTCAAGGAGCCACAATAGTGCTGAAGTTCGTAACAAACTTGCAATAAAGTCTATCCTGCCAACATCTTGCAAAATTTCTTCTTTTGCTTTTGGAAAGTCCAAAATAGCAATTTATCTAGGTGCTACTCAGCCTTCACCCACTGTGTGACCCAAGTAGGCCACTTTTTTTTTCCTTTTTCTAAATCACTTTTAGCCAGATAAAGTTGGCGTTTTGTAGCTGCTCAAACAGTTCAGTCAGGTGGTGACAATGTTCTTGGCTGAAAACAGCCAAATTGTTGATGTAAACCATGGAGTTGTATAGCCTTTCAGTGGCTATTGGTCAATTGTTAGAATATCACTAGCACATTTTTAATTCCAAATGGCATGACTTTGTGTTGATAAAGCCAATCTGATATTATAAAAGTTTAATAGACCCAAGGTAATATCAGTCAATGAACTTGACAATATCCCTTTAGCAATAATTGAGAGTATCCAATTCCTGCAAAGCAGTTCGCCAATCTTGGTATCATATATTTGAGAATATTTGTGTACTGAGTTGACTTTGTGATAATCAATACAAGTAATCTGCAGTCCGTCAGTTTTTAGTGCCAACATGATAGGAGAGCTCCAAGTACTGTGATTCAGTTCACTGATGTCATTGTCCATTATAAACTTATTCTTTTTCCTCTTCTGGGCTAATTTTTCTGAATTGAGCCTATTAGAATGTTGTTTTAGGGATAACACATCTCCTCCGTTAACATCATGAAGAGCCAAGGACATTTTTCTTGGCCTATTCAGTCCATTAATAATTCTGTAATAGCCTCACTAGATCACTTTGTTTTCTGGAAGGTAAAATACGCTATCTCACCTTTTGAAGTATTTCTATATTATCCAATTTGATTGCTATAGGATCATCTTTTGAATTTTCAATTTCTGATTCATTCTCCAATTGTTTTGGTATTTTTGTTTCATTCCCTACTTTGTTCACTATTGTGAGTATACTTTTGCCCTGATTATCATCCTTGTAATAACAGCATTTCTGCACTTCACTTCTGCACCTTGGAGTGCCATGGTAACCATAAATGTAATACAGCCACAAGGACACTTTGCATTCGGGGACATATGTCCTAGCTCATGAACTGGGTCAGGCTGCATCTCTGGCCTTTTCCTTGCTCTCTTAGAACTCACTCACTTAGAGCATGCCCAGATCTGCGTAGCATTCCTGTGTTGCATTGCTGTGCCTTTTTGCATCCTGTCCCTCGGCCAGAGATACCAGGCTCATAGAACTGCTATGTTACTGTAAGGTTTAGCACTCGCACAAAGCCAGAAGCTTGTCATGATAATCAGCAGTCCTCAGTCAAGCCGTCCATCCATGAATCCTGCCCCGGTAGTCAAGGATGGCCTCTGATACCAGTTCGGGGGCTTGGACGTGGTCAGAGTCAGGATGCTCTCCTCACTATTCCCAAACTAGTAGTCATTTCTTTTTCCAGCTTTGGATAAAAGCACTTGTGTTTTGTGACATTGTATAATTTGTGTAATTTCTTCCTGTAGCAGTCAAAAGGTAATATAGTTTGATTTTAGTTTATGACTGAATAACTTTGTGGTAAATTTTATGTAATAAATAATGATAATGGTTTAGTAATTCACATTTACATTTTAAGCCAGGCAGCCTGGCAATCTGACAGTGGTTTTCAAACTTTTGGACAAAAACATCAACAAAATGTTTTGAGAACCTAATTTGTAAGCACAATAATTTGTTAATTTTACTTCCAATTAGCATTCTAAATGTATAATTGTGAATCATGTTTTGATGCTTTAAAAAACTGTATACATGTGCTAAAAGGAGAAGCTTTTGTTTGTCCTTGGCAGGATCAGGATTGCTGGTATCAAGGGTATTCAAGGAGTTGTCCGGAAAACTGTCAATGATGAGCTGCAGACTATAATATGGGAACCTCAGCATATGGATAAGATTGTTCCTTCACTTCTCTTCAATATGCAAACGACAGAAGACCCTGACAGGTTAGTCTGTCTAATGAGAAATGAAAGTGGTGAATTGTGAAGAATGCTATGAAATTGTTTAAAAAAAAAATTAAAAATTTAGTGTGCCTGTTCCTAAGAATGGGTAATTTTGTGCATTGTGATTTTCCTGCTCTGATAGCTGGCAAAACATAGCAGAATCAATGATTTGAGTGACAGCTGAGCAAAATTTGTCCTTTTCTGTTCTTAAAGATGCTGGAGAAAGGACTGATTGTAGGTTGTTGCCTTTTAAGCTTTTTGTTGATTGCATTCTAAAGTGCTTGCTATGATGGAGGGTTCAATTTCAACAAGCTTTATGTAGAATTCAGGCCTTTAAATGTCTGAAATTGCAGACTGTGTTGCTCATTTTGGACTGAACTCCTGGAGAATGTTACTCAGTTTAAATGTTGGTCACAGTAATAACAAGTAACTGAACAAGTGATAGCTTGAAGGTTAGAATCAAACATTCAAGCTGCTGGAACTATAAACACGGGTTCACTGGAAAAGTAGAATACTTCTGTCCTTTCCCAGTGCAGATTTCTCCACTTAAAGACCAACCGTATGCAGTGCTGGAAGAAATATCCCAATCTGAGAATATTAAAATGAGGTCTGCCTCAAGGGTATTTTATTCTATTTAGCACACCTCAACAAAGTGTTTACTTTTGCATTAAGTGCATCTAATGAGGTGAAAACTCGTGAGTAACAACAGCTGTGAGTGCCCTTAATGAGCAACACACTTAAGATGCTTTAATTGGCAATTTTGAAATTGCCAAAATGGTGGTTGTTTTTCACCAATATAAGCAAGAGTTCATTTTGTGCTGGAAATTTCAATTCCTAATTCCAATTCCTGATCTTAAGTCCTGTGGTTCTGCTGATGTATGTCCTATATGAATATTACAAAATGCAAATTTTATGCTTTGACCATCCATTTATGAATTTAAATGATACATATACCTTTGAAGTGAAATTGCAAGGACGCTATTTATTTGTATATATTTTGCCATGAAGCCCTGGTATATGCTATGTATACATTATAGAGGGAAATGCAACGTAGCATAATAATCAAAACCTTGGGAAATTTTAAAGCTGTCTCTCTAACTTTATCCAGCTGATGGCTAATCCTTGCTAGGTAATATTTATTATTAGCCTTCAGTTGTTCCAATTTAAATGTTAGGGGAGTTCTATTCTGAATTTTTCATATCTATTCCCATCCTTTTTTAATTTTATTCTCTCTGACAGGGAGCAATATGTTTAATTATCCTGATGGTTTCATTTTTATAAAGTTAATTTCTCTCTGGAGCATAGTGCCCTGATAATTTTACAAGTTGTCTTACTGTACCAAACCACATTTACCATTTCATGTCATGCTGTAATTGAGCATGTTTAAGACATTTTCCAGTGAATCTTTGCTGTACATTCCCACATTCTAGTTGCCTCCCATTCTGAACTCAAGAACCAGTGTGCTGATGTGATGAAATATCTGACACAAGCCACTATTAGACTTTCAAGTTATTTTTTTTCTGAGATCGTAAAGGGACCTTGTCCACCAACAATGCCCCCTCCCGCCCCCCCCGCCCCCCCGACCCGCAATATTGTACCGGCCAGGCTATCAAATATGGTATTTTTACCCGCACTCAACAACACTAACATTTCTAGGAGAAAGCTGTCAGGTTACTATTCTAACCTCTGCTTTTTTTGACTTTCACTAGAATGTATTGTGTTATTAGGTTGATATCATGATGAATTGTGTTTAAATGATTTATTCCAATTAAGCTAAAAGGAATTTTTCCAAATCACTGATATTATTTTCCAATTTCTAGCTTAATCATAGTCATATAGCATGGAAACAGACTCTTCAGTCCAACCAGTCCATGCTGACCATAATCCCAAACTAAACTAGTCCCACCTACAAGGGTTTGGCCCATATCCCTTCTTTCTTATTCGTGTACTTATCTAAATGTCTTTTAAACATTGTAACTGTACCTGTATCCACCACTTTCTCTGGTAGTTCATAACACACACAACCACTCCATGTAAAAAAAAAAAAAAAGTTGCCTTACATGTCTTTTCTTAAAATCTTCTCTTTTCACCTGAAAAATATGCCCCCAGTCTTGAATTCCTCTGCCATTCACCTTATCTAAATCCCTGTTGATTTTATAAACCCCTGTAAGGTCACCTCTCAACCTCCAATGCACCAGTGAAAAAGGTATCCAATCTCTATCACCTATCCAATCTCTCCTTTATAACTGAAATCCTCCATTCCTGGCAACATCTTGGTAAATCTCTTTTGAACCGTCTCCAGCTTAATAATATCCTGCTTATAACAGGACAACCATAACTGGACACAGTACTCTAGAAAAGGCCTCACCAACATCCTGTACAACCTCGACATAACATTCCAACTCCGATACACAAAAGTTTGAGCAGTATAGGCAAGTGTGCTAAACATCTTAACCACCCTATCTATATATGATGCAAACTTCAAAGAATTATGTACCTGAACCCCTAGGTGTCTCTATTCTACACTACCCAGGGCCCTACTTTTTGCCTAAGTCCTGCCCTTGTTTCATTTTACTGAATTGCAATACCTCACATTTATCAAAGTAAACTCATTCTGTCTCTCTTCAGCCCATTACCCCATTTGATCAGATCTTTTTGTAATCTTACATAACCTTCTTGACTATCCACTTTACCATCAGTTCTGGTGTCATCCACAAACTTACTTACCATACCTTATATATTCTCATCTAAATCATTTGTATAAATAACAAACAAAAGTGGACCCAGCAGTAATTGCTGTGGAACATTGCTGGTCACAGACCTCCAGTCTGGAAAAACAACCCTCCACCATCTCTGTTTTCACAATTATTTCTTCTAATTCCTTTTTAGCTCAAACACTATCTCGTATTACTTCATAAGCACTGGAGAATTTTGACCACCTCGTACAATCTGTAATGGTGTGCAGTTTTTAGTCTATTCAGACTATTTTGATTGCTCAGCTTAAGTTTAAGCTCTGTTAGTGGGCTTATTTGGTGGACACTGTTTGATACACATGACACACCCCATTCTGAGTGCCATTTTCACCTGGAGTGGAGATGATTATTGAAAATGAAATCCAACTTTATTTTGGAATGTTCTTTCAGGGAAGTAGTTGCTAACTGCAATTTTTAAAACTTTGCACTGTTGTTAATGGAACTTTGCTGCGCTTAAAACAGTTGCCACTTTATCTCTCAGAACTGCAGTAGATAGTTAATTGTATGTGAGGTGCTTTAAGACATTTGGAAGCCACAAGGGAGCGCTGAATAAATATAAATCTATTCGGTCTCTTAATGGAGTTAGCAACAATGCAAACTGCAGGGGATTAATGGCCTTTTTCTTAGTACTTATTCTCTGTCAGCTGACTGCAAAAACTGCAGAATTACTTCAAATTCATGTGGGAAACTGCTGGAGATCAAAACAATTGTCTCTTGGTGAAATGGTCTAAAACTACAATTTTAGAACTGTAATTTTTCAAAAAAATTCAACCCCATTTATTACAGGGCTTCCCAAAATGGGGATTGAGCCCCAAGGGATCAGGACTTGAAATTTTGGGGTTGTGAGCTCCAAGGCAAAAATGGCTGACTCCCTTCCCTGCATTCAATGTCTTTCCCTCTTAGCCCAAACATTCTCCAAAGGATTGCAACAATTTTCAAGCCTTGACTGGTTCCACAATGGGCAATATTTTGGGAAATAATGGTCCATTGCAGCCACTAAGACTTTGAGATCTGAGTATGTGAGCCATGTGGGACATCTTTTTTGGCGTCATTTTAAACCCACTGTTTCAACACTTGCACAGCTTTATTACCTTTCTCTAGGGTAACAAATGGGTCATTTCCAGGCTGGCACGCTGTGACTAATGGGATACCTCAGGATTAATGGTTGGGTTCCAATTATTAACAATCTGTGGCAATGATTTGCTTATGGTGAATAGTGGATATTTTCAAGTTTGCAATTATCACAAAAATCAAGTAGAAATGTGATTTGAGAAAAGTGCAGGTATCCTTCAAAAGTATATGACGAGGCTAAGTGAATGGGCAAAAATTGTCAAATGGAATGCCTTGTGGAGAAACTTGAGGTTCTCCACTTTGGTAGGAAAAACAGAAATGCAAACTATTTCTTAAAAGATGAGTTTGGGAAGAGTTGAACTTCAAAGCAATTTGGGTGTCCTTGTTCATGAGCCATTGTTAATGGAAAGTTAGCAAACAGGTACAGTAAGCAATAAGAAGGTGAATGATATGTTAGCTTTTATTGCAAAGGAGTAACGAAGTCTTACTACAGTTAACTTGAACTTTGAGACCACACCTGGAGTATTTTGCAGTAATGCCTAGTTTTGGCTCCTTACCTTAAAAGTTATGCTTGCCATAAAGGGAATGCAGCAAATATTTACCAGATGAATTTGTGGGAAAGGAGGTGTCATGGACCAGACCCCCCAGATTGTAACCTTTCTACTTTTTTAAAACAACCTATGGAGAAGTAAAAGCTGTTTACCAACAGCCTGTCTGAAGGAGGCCTTTTGAGCCACTTTGACAACACCCCTCTGCAAGTGAAATGGGACAGAACACATCTCTTAAAGGCACAGTATCATCACAAAGGGATTGCCCTATGAGGGGAGGGGTGGAAGTATAGATTAGGCCTTTATAGTCTGCATTTTAGTGGGATAAGAGGTGATCCCATTCAAATGTACAAAGTTCTTAACAGTGATTGAAAGATGTTTTTTCATGTTGGCTTTAGAATCAGAAGACACAGTGTCAGATCAAGGGATAGATCATTTAAGACTGAGATGAGGCAGAATTCCTTTACTTAGTGGTTAATCTTGGGGAATTTTGTGCCTGAGAAGGCGTTGATGATCATTTGTTAAGTATATTCAAGACTGAAATCAGCAGATGTCTACACACTACATACATGAATAGATATGTGGCCATTGCAAAAAAATGTGCTGTTAAAGTAGAAGATCAGGGGTCTTCTATTCATCATGTAGGAAAGACTTGAATGACCGGCTCCCTCTCTGGATACTATGTGTTTGAATTGTGTCCTTGTTGCGTAACATCAGAGTTTTATCCCCCTCAGAACTATATTGGTTTTCTATCTTCTATTAAGGCAGGACTGTCTCCTTATTGACAGAAATGTATCCCTCTCTCAGGCTTGCACTTGTTTTTCTGTCTTGATCAGTCCTGTTGTATCCCTGTGTCTGCTGCATGTTTTTCCCTTCCTGTCAACTCTCCTATGATTTTTGTCAGCTTGACTCTGCTCTGTGCTGCTCCTATGTCCCTGTCACTGTGGGGATGTCTCTCTCTCTCTTCGGCAGGGGATGGGGGGTCCTCCAAAGACTGAATGGTCTACTCTTTCTATTTCTTATTTTCTTGTGTTCTTCACATTCTGTCAGTCCACTATTCAGTGTTGTTTCTCTAAAATATTTTATCTTGATGCAGAGGAAGGTGCTGGAACTTCGTGTATTGATTTCCACATCTTGTAAATAGCTTACTGTCTACTGTGTGTGAGGGTAGCCAGCCTCTGGTCTAATGACAGGTATTGTCAAGTAAACAAGATGTAGTTTATTGCATATCTGCAACAACTTACAGGTTCGTGACTACAAGCATTGTTGCCAGGATGTAGTTTTAATTCTGTCTCCTACAAGATCCTACTCATGACACGATCACCGTAGATCGTACTTACTTTATTGAATCAAGTTTTGATCCTTGTGCAACAGACTATACTTCTCTCTTTTAAGTAAGATTCATTATACTCAAACTTGTAAAATTTCCCTTAATTACATGAACGAGCAATTGATATCAATTTCTCACCAGTTTCAATTTTAGAAACAATGCCAAGGCTTGATTTATCCTGCATTAGAGACCAAAGTACTTTCAAATGGTTTGGAAGTAACTTTCATATTCTCCTTCCCCAGTCTAGCACCCTGTCTCAGAACGTAATATTTTACCTTGAATGAGTTAGGCTAAATCTTTGAAAAATAAAATCTTGAATCCATGTGATTACCTTTATTAGTTTAAAAAGAAGAGTCTTGGCAAATATATTCTCTTGCACCAGTTCACAAGTTTTACCTTTAGCAGGATGTAATGTGAATGCGTCCTGACCATCACTCTTCAGTGCAGCCACCGTTCCAAAATCGTGCAAAATAGAATGAGGATCCTTTGCCATACCAATCAATGAAAATTATGGTCCCCAATTTATATTAATTGCGGCTTTGCTCAAGTACCTCAAGGTGTTAATTTTTCAGTTCATAATTTCCTTTTGTTAAATTGTGGGAATAATCACAAGCTAAAAAATGTAAATTTAATAATGCTCAATATCTCACCAATTTAAACGTTTGTTCAGTGATGAATTGAAAGTATGTCAGCAGAAATGTTAAACTACTTCGCATTTTTATAGAATTGAGCAAGGCATCATTAGATGCAGACAGTTGTATTATTTCACTAAAATATCAGTAAGAAGCAAAAGTCCATTGGAACAGCAGATTTCACCAGTAACACTTATTGTTGGCCCCCTCCTACTTCTCATCTGCAACTGACGTGGAAACTGGTGTATTTTTCAAATATATGCACACTAATGACACCCAGCCTTGTATCTCAACCATCACTGTCAAGCTTATCATTGTCTCTGAATTGTCAGAGTGTTTGTCCAAAATCTGTACTGCATAAGTAGAGATTTCTTCCAATTAGTTGTTTGGGACACATGAAGATATTGATGTTAGTTCCAAAGACTATTACCTCACTTACTTTAGCCCTCTGTAGCTGTAGCTGAGGCTGAACCAGATTGTTGGGAACATTGCTGCCAGGTTTGATCTTGAAATGTGCTTCCTATTAAGAAAT
Source organism: Rhincodon typus (assembly GCF_021869965.1). Taxonomy (NCBI): domain Eukaryota; kingdom Metazoa; phylum Chordata; class Chondrichthyes; order Orectolobiformes; family Rhincodontidae; genus Rhincodon; species Rhincodon typus. Next base: position 71,119,552 of record NC_063335.1, on the reverse strand, counting down.
GTTCACTGTCATTAAGATCATCTATTTCCACCCTGTGTGCTTTTGACCAACTTCACCCTTGTCTCAGCTCTCAACAAATAGCTAGAGTATGTAGAATCTGACCAGAGTTTAAATGAATAATGTTTCTCAGTCACCTTTTCTGTGCTTACTGAAAAGTTAAAATAACTGCCTGTAGCTAAAGTATTCCAAGAAAGAGAAGTCTTTCAGTGCATTGCAACAGTTAACACAACTTAATTTGAAATCAATAGAAGAAGAGTTGAAATAGATGTAAAAGTGGGTCCTTAGATGTCAGAAATAGTTTAAACATTGGTTCAATATTTGTATCTTGAAGAAGAAAAAGGTAATTTCAGAGAAGACACATGTTGAGTATTCTAGAATTCAGTTACAAATAAGCAACTTGAATTGAGAAGAGGAAGAAGGACGGAAAAACATTGAACTGAAATATTCACCTAGTGCCTAAATTGAGCAAGGAATACGTGAAATTATTTTGTCTTGTCTGAGTAAATTGTTTCAAAGTCACAATGGCTATTATAATTTGAACTATTTGATTAGAAAGAGTTTAGGCAAGAAAATCTTTGGCGGTTTTTGCTACCCGTTCAGATGTAGAGTCCACAGTGTTTTGTTTTTAATTCGCTCACGGGTGTGACTAGACCAGAATTTATTGTTCATTTCTAATTGCCCAGAGGGCAGTTAGAAATCAGCAACATTGCTGTGGATCTGATGATGTATATAGGCCAGGTAAGGATGGCAGCTTCCTTTTGAAATGACATTATTGAAAAATGAGCTGGGTTTTTCCGACAATCGACAATGGGTTTATGGTCATTGTTAGACGCTTCATTCCGGATTTTTAGTGAATTCAAATTACACCATCTGTCATGGCATGATTTAAACCCCAGTCCCCAGACATTACCTTTAGTCTTCAGATTAACAGTCCAGTGTTGCATTATGTCGTCACCTCTCCTCTAAAACTCTGCCTAATGTACTTTCAACATCTGAGGGGGGGAAAAAACATGATCAAACGTTTATGGAATTTGCTGGAGAGCAAACAGAGGTTTGATTGATGGTTTAGAGCTCTGAAACTTGATTAGTATTTTCAAAAGATTAGTTAGGTGTTATTGATAGAAAACTTCAAAACAGTGTTCCTTTAGGAATTCAGTTCCTTTGAAATACTGAAAGATTGCTACTCCTTGGAAATTTGGCCCATTTTACCCAGCAGTCTGTATCTGTTCTTTGTCCAACATGGCTAGTTTTGCAATGCAAATTCCAGAGCATAAATGAGGAAATGGCTCCTGAAATATTAAAGTTGCCTACAAAATTGATGCACTGTACATTAATACTAGATATTTAACTTAGCTTCTGAGTTTCCCTTCAAATAATTCTCTTTTTCAAGGCTGTCTCAATGATGCATTTAGTTAGATTTGAAGGCTATCACTGTGATCCCTTCATTCTGTTTTCCCTTTCAGATGAAATTGATAGGCTGGCACAAAATAAATATGTTATGAAACTACCACAGAACAAGGTGTCTCTGTTCTCTAAACGTGATAGAAGCTCCTCTTCCTTGTCAAACAAACTGGTTCATAATAAGTCTGCACTTGGTATTTCCATATTATTGTTGAGCCTTTTACTTGGCTGTTGAATTACGTACATTGTTGTAAATACAACAAGTATCATTACAAACAGCATGACTTATGAATCAGAAGTGAATAAAATTAATAAATTGAATTCTAGTATATTGGCCTGGCACTTCAAATTTGTCTTGGATTGCATGTAATAGTGCTTTTCCTTGGGGGTCACCATCTGTATTCTGCTGAAATTCTGGAGGTAGTGGATTCCCTTGGGCTGTGGATTGTGAGCACTGTTAGGATTATTTCATTGCTGCAGGTGTGTCTTTCTCTAGAAATTCCGGTTCTAGAGCTGTTTCACTGAGCAAAACTTCAAGCTTTACTTCTTCTGTTTTCAAGTTGTAACTGCTTCCAATTTCAATGTCATACCTGACCAACTCTTTATTTCCCATCTTAATCAGCGCTAAGCCTCATTTCCCAGCTCAATTACCAGTGTTTCTTTGACAATGCTTTCTGTCTGTGTGGTTCTGTTTTATGTAATTTTGCATGGTTGAGCAAGAATGCCTTGATTGGTTAGTGAGTACTTGATGTCATATTTAATTTGTTTGGATTTTCTGTATAGAGCATAGGCATAACTTATTGATACCAATTATCAGCATTCACAACAGTGTGTTTTGTAATTTTTTTTATGAATGGCTCAATATTGACTGGAAAGGAATCTGAACTAACATTTGCTTATGCTGTTTACTAGTTTGTGATTACTATGTATCATCTCAATAATTTGAAGGTTTTCAAATTAAACATGAATTTGAATTAATTATTTAAATTTGAAAATGCAGTCATATTCAGTTAGCAGAATTTTTATGAAATTTTAAAGAATAGTGATTCAGCCCAATAAAGTGAAAGATGTTTGTTTGAAGGCATTTGTTTAAAGAACAGTTTGCTTATGAATAGAATTGATCACAACATTAATTATAGGCCCTGCTTGCAAATTACAAACCCTGCTTTATGGTCAAATTGAAAATACGATCATTTGTATTAGAAGCTATAGGAAAACAAACTGCCTGGAGGGAAGAAAATTGAATGTAGTTAAAACTTGTACAAAATGACATGGTTTTTTTGTTACAACAGACAGTCGTCGATACTTTGCTGGAAACTACCTCTCCAGGGTATGTTACAGTTTTTGCATTTGTTTATGTTGACAAATACTAAGCAGTGTCTTGCTCACCTTTATTTCTGATGAATTTTTTTTGAAAAAGCTTACTGAAGGACTAAAATTGCTATTTTCAAAATTACCCTTTTATTATAATTAGAAATCTGAAAAATAATCTGTAGCTTAATTGGGCATATTTTTAATTCCTCCATAGGGTATAGACATCACTGGTGAGGCTAGAGGTTATTTCCTATTCCCGAAAAAGTGTGGTGAACTGTGACATTGAACTGCTGGCTACCACCTTTTGGCTATAGGGATTCCGAAAATGCTGTTAGAAGTCTCAGGATTTTGCCTTCATGATTGTGAAGTAAAGACTATATAGTTTCAAACCTGCAATTGCCATTTTTCTTTCTGTGCATAGGTCGATGGCTGGTGGTCTGGGTGGCTTCATTACTCTTTTTTTTTTTTTTGATTTGGTTGAATCAAAATTCTTAGTGGCTTTCTAGGCTATTTCAGGGTCAGTGAAGAGTTTTGTGGGTCTGGAGTTGCAAGTGGACCAGAAAAGGTAATGATGGCAGATTTCTTTCCCAGATGAACATTATTGAGCTATGCGGTCTTTGTGACAATCAGCAGTGGTTACGTGATCACAGGGTCACCGATTTAATTTCAGATTTTTATTGAATTCAGATTTCACTATATACTGTGGTAGGATTTGAACCTGTATTTGCAGGACATTTAACATGCAATTCTGGTTTGCTAACCTACTGACATTACGACTACTGCACTGCCTACCCTGACCTTGCATTGAGCGCAGTGTTATAAATCATAGATCAGATGTCTATGTGTGCCAAACTTTACCTTGGGGTATATTTGAATTAGCTTGTTGAAGATTTCTCTCATGCTGAGCTTCTCCCTGCTAGGAGAAGGTGGTTACACTTGACCTACAGTGATTTCCATATTCGGTGTCATAGAATTGCTCATCCTATGATTACCATGTTTATCGGAGGTGCCTTTTTTAAAAAATACTGAACATGAATGTTTATGGCTGCAAACAGTATTGGGAAAATGTAAGAGAAAAATGTCACACTTTAATTGTCTGCTTAGGCTTTATTCTCAAAATTAGATATGAAAAGAAATGGAGCCAAAATTGACCAGAATCGCAATTGTACAGTGGGAAGTTTCAAAAACAAGACCCTCAGTCTGAAGCAAGTTTCAGCTATTTTCAAGTCAATTATATCAATGCTTTATTACTATTCTGTGCCTACTTTGTGAACTTTTCAGACCACAAGAACCATTATACATCGAACATTGTACGTGTTTGACCTTTCCAGGTTTTTCATCCACATCTTTTCCATTTCTCACAGGCTGTTGCTGGTGTTTGGTGGGGGGAGGGTGTGGTGAATTTACCTATTGCCACTGTGTTTTGAATCTTGACATTCAGGTAGTTGAAAATTAAAAACCAAATGTCGTGAGATACACAGCAAGTCACTATTTGAAACTAAAGAAATATTAAGTTGAGATCTGGACCTCATACTGGTGATAGATCTTGTAATTGGATTTACTGCACCAAGTTTTGATCATTGTGTTTTTAAAAAGCTGACCTGAGAGTTTGAGATTTGATTGAGAGACAAAGCTGTTAGTTGTGGCAGTAAAAGAACACACTATCTTGGTTGCAGTGTTAGTATTTCCAAACCCTTTCCATTATTACAACTCTGATTTAACTGAGTTTTGATTTGCTGTGATTTTTTTCAATGTGTCTTCAGCTTTGACTTGTTTGTTTTTATTGCTGTTCGTGCATATCACATGCCTTGCAGGGGGATCCACTAGGCTAAATGCCTGAATCTTTCCTGTTTTTGAGATAAGTGCAACTTGTTCCAATGCGAAATTTGAATTTGGTTCTGAATGAGCTGGAAATTCACAGAATCATTATCATGTCTTAAGTGTAAAATCACCATGTCTTTTGCCGGTAGCTTAGCTTAGCTCAGTGGTCTGCAACCTTTTTAAAGCGGGGTCACCTGTCGAATTAAGGTGCAGCCCAGGATCTACTCCAAAGAAAATGTAGAATAAACTGTTTAATTTTAGTGTTAAGTAAATCTAAAACCAAATGTATATGATTTATTTATTTTGCGTGCAACACATCAAGTCTGTGTGACACCTGTGACTGCACATTATCTGTCAGTGCCTTAAAGTCTGTGTTGTATTTTGAAATGCTAGTCACAGTGTATCAAATGGGTGTCTCTGAGAGTCATTATCCTGTTTATCTTGATTTAGGAGAATGCTGCCTCTGAGGTAAGTGGAGTCAAAGTAAGTCTTCAATTTAAGAGCACTGGATGATGGGAGTAATTTTCTCTGTTTATGAGTCTCTCAAAATTTCTGTCCCTTAATCTGACTTTCAGCTTAATATCATTTTACACAGTAACTATCTCCATATCTACTCCACCACTTAGCAAATCAAATATCTGATGGAATCTGTATAGAAAACACAAGTGCTGGAATTCCCATCTCGACTTGAAATGTTAACATGCTGTGTCTCGGGATGCTATCTGACCCGCTGTGATTTCTAGCACTTTTTGTTTTCAGTACAGATTCCAGCATCTGCAGTAATTTGATCCTACCTGATAGAATTTGGTAGCTAATCCACCTATATCTATTTGAAGAAATAGATTTGAGACAAACATGACAATTTGTTCCATCACATTGAATTCCTGAAATTGCCTGTTGAATTACTCTGCTAGCTTTCTCAGGTTTTCAGGGTGGGACTATTTTTCTTTGTCTTTCATTTTTTTTCTCCAGCATTATCTCCAGATTCAGGAAGTGTTATACTGTTTTTACTTATTAACTGAGAGGATCACCGACTCCGGTTCCACTTGAAATGTATTCATAGCACTGATCGTATGTGCTAAGTCGCAGATCTTTCACTGCAGTTCACAGTTCAACGTGTTCGCTTTTAATGTTATGTATGTAAGGAGCTTAGTCGAGCATTCACAAATTGTCTATTCACTCACTGCACAATTCATTCCTCGATTTAAGAGAAGTCTGAAATCATCACATCAGACTTTAAAATCTTTGCGAGACTTTCCCTTGAATTAACCACCTTGCATCAGCATGGAGGTTTAGTTCAGCATAGTTAGCATGGAGTTTGTCAACTAAGGATTTAAACAAACAGTGCTGAAGAACTCTTGCTTAAATTGGAGTTTACCATATTAACATTCATTACATGAGAAAAGTCCATAACTTTACTCTTTAATGCTTGCTGGTGGATTACACAGTAGTAATTGACTAAAAAGAGGAAAAGGCAGGATTATTTCTGGAAAATGCAACACAGCCTGCATTTGTGCCAAGCATGGCTGGTTTCCTCAGTTGTGATGGAAACCAGTTCTTGATTGAAATGTTTTTCTCAAGCATGTACCTTTTGAATTTGTTGATATCTTCACCTCTTGCTGTCTCTTTAAGGGGCAAAATAGTGACAAGATACTCTTCAGTTGTTTTTGTGCTTTTTTTTTTGGGACGTGGCAATCAGCTGTACGTCAATTATGTTGATACTTTCTTGAAACTACAGTGCGAAACATTCACAGTCCTCCAGTAATTCCACATGGAAGTTGTACGTTTTTTGTTTTTTTTTAAGATAGTGCAGGTGCACTTTAAGTGCCCTCACTTAAAGTTTAGAATGAGTTCTGAAAATCACAACTTTAAGTGAAGCATTGATTCACATAAGGATCAATTTTAAAACTGGGTTTAGGTTCTTTCGGGCCTTCCTTAGCCGAGAAAAAAATTTAGAATGTACCTGTATCCTCTAAACTTCAATACAGTATTTACTGGAATTGAAATTGCTAAGTTCCTATATTTTTAACTTAAAAATAAAAGAAAAAAGGAATACTCCACCACTTTTAGATCGACTAGCCTCCAGATATTGGCAGATGTTTACAACCTCTGGGTGGGAGAGAGATGATGAAACAAGGCCAGGTGGAGTATGTTGGGGGATGAAGCTGGGAAACAGTGACAGGAGAGAGGTAAGGTTCCTTCACATCCGGAACATAGTATATGTCTGTGATGCAGGCATTGCGGTCCCGGACACTGATTTTAGATGGCAGTGAACCCTGACAAGACACACAAACAATGCAAAAATGAAAATGGCAATACAGAACTGTATCAAACACAATAGTATAAGCTGGGCAACGTTAAATGGGACTACATCTATTTGGCGGTATTTGGATGTTAGATATGCCGAATAATATCCTGGCCCTTGGAAATAGTTTTGCTCTGTTTTTTGTACAGGATTTTTAAACATAAGCTTCTGGGTTATGGGCGTTGTCATCTGGGTCAACATTTATTGCACATCACTAACTGCCCTTGAAAAGATGGTGGTGAGCTGCCTTCTTGAACTGCTGCAGTCCATTTGGTGTATGTACCCTCACTTTTGTGGAAGGAGTGCCAGGATTTTGACCCAGTGGCATTGATAAAACAAGATGGTGAATGGCTTGGATAGGAACTTTGAGATGGTGGTATGGTAGTGGATGTGGGTGTGGAAGGTACTATCTAAGAAGCCTTGAAAAGTTTCTGCAGTGCATCTTGTATACTCTTGGTGCGTATTACTGTGCATTGGTAGTAGAGGAAGTGAATGCTTATGTGTTTGGTGCCAGTCATGCAGGCTGCTTTGTCCTAGATGGTGTCAAATTTCTTGACTGTTGGAGCTGCACTCATCCAGGCAAGCAGGGAATATTCCATCACATTCCTGACTTGTACCTGTAGACGATGAACTGGCTTTGGGGTGTAAGGAGGTGAGCTTCTCGCTGCAGAATTCTGAGCTTTTGATCTGCTTTTGTAGCTGCTGTATTTATATGGTTTTTCCAGTTCAGTCCCTGGTAAAATCTAACTCCCCCTGGATATTGATAGTGGGGGATTCAATAATGGTAGTGCCATTTAGTGTCAAAAGGATGGTGGTTAGATTCTGTCTTTTTGGAGACGATCATTGCCTAACATTTGAGTGGTGCTGATGTTAATTGCTACTTGCCAGATCAAGACTGATATCATCAGATTTTGCTGTATTTGAACATGGTCTGCTTCAGTTCACTCTGAAGATCTATCTAACTTGTAAGGGTACTGTGTAAAGTAAATGCAGTTATAATGACTGGTGTTATTAAGTAACTCACTGTGCTGTAATTTTGCTGTCCGTTGAAAAAAAATGAGGACATACTTTTTGCACAGTTGTAGACTATAGACGAACTAAACATTTTGCTATCAATCATTAACTGCAGGTGCCCATTTGAAATCCACTTTATACATTTTTTGGATCCTGAAGAGACTTATCAATATACAGTGTAGATCTTTTTGAACATGCCTTTCTTTATCAAATTCCGATTTGGTTTATGTAAACTAATATTATTCTTGCGGCTATCCCTCCTTTTGGAATCTGTGTGGATGTCAAATTCTTCTAATGTTATTGTCTTAAAAATGAAGTATTGTTATTTCGTCCTTCACTCTATGCCACATGACTGCTTCTCTCTTCTGAGTCTCGCCGCCTCCCCTCTCTCCGTCTGTGTTCCCCCCTCTTTCTCCCCCCACCTCTCCGTCTGTGTCTTCCCTCTTCTCCCGTGCAATGGAAGTTATATGTTCGACTCCATTCAGACCACATCATTTCTGAAACAACATTAAATCAAGATGCTCCCTGCCCTTTCAGGCAGATGTGAAATATTCCACTAAGCTGTTTGAATAAGAAGGTGATGCAGGGAGAGTTTTCCCAGTGTACTGGCTCATACACATCTCTAAATCAACACTGCTAAAATATATTACATTATCTTCTTACTGTTTCTGGGACTTTGCTGCTGGCCAATAGGTTACCACGTTTCACTTATTTTAAACTGTCAACAAATCAAAAGTACTTACTGTAAAGCTATTTTAGACATTCCAAAGTCATGATTAGCTTTATTCCTGACTCCTGGTTGATGGTAGTGCTAGAAGAGTGCACTAGGTGTTGGACATGAATGAGACCTCCTGAGTAGTTGAATTGTGTTTGTGCTATTTTAGCATTTGGTGCTTATATTTATATATGAAATAGGTATAAATATAATAAAAGGGGTTCTAGAGGTGCTGAATTTTGCCCGTCTATCTAGGTATATATGGCAAAGCAGATGAAGTGGTAGGAACAGTAAGATGTTGTAGCAGCTTCAGTCGCTGGTCCATTTTTTTATTTCGATGATCTTGGAAGGAGGTGTAAGCAGACTACTGGAAAGGAGAACAAGGTAGACAGTTTGATAGTCAACCTTGTGTGAAAAATACAATGTTAAAGGAAAAACTTCTATAAGGAAATTGTACATGTCAGAATGTCTTTCTCCCCATACTCCTCCACACTTCATCCGTCTCTCCTTCCTGAGCTGCTGTTGCTGTAGCTGTAACAGCAGGAGAAGCTAATAATAGCATGCTTACAGCATTGTGATTTATTTGGGCTGTGTGTGATATTTGATGTCTTGTATTTCAGCTGATGTATTTAATAAGTCTTGCAATTGGAAACGATCTATTCACTACTGGGAATGTGATATGGGTCACCAATGAAAAGAATAGATAGAGGAGCAAGTTTGGAAGAGAATTAGAGATGTAAACAATTTGGAGTGCAAATGTTGGTTTGCTAATACAGGATTTGGGCACTCCAAACAGAGATATTTCAAAGTTTTTTGCGTTACATTCATCAGGGCAGATGGAAGAAAACTAATTTTCTCAGGGAACAACAATTTGTACTGTATGAGAAACAATGCTAATTGATCGCCAAGTGGGATTCTGGCCCAAGCTTCATCAATAAGCAGTTACCCCAAAAAGTTTTCTTTAAATTCAGAAAAGGAAAGTTGATTTTTTGTTGAGGCATGCCATGTGGAATGCATCAGAGAAGTGTCCCTGAGGTATTCATCAGGAGTCGTACAGGATCCTGAACTTTATATGGAGAGACCGAGAGTCCAAAAGCAGCAAAGCTATGACGAATCTTTATAAAACTTCAGTTTGTCAGCTGCAGTATTGTGCCCAGTTCAGATTACTTTAGAAATTGATATGAAAGCATTGGGAATGGTGTAGAAAACATGTATGAGAATGGTTGCAAGGATGAGCGATTTCAGCAACAAGGCTAGATTGGTGAAACTCGATTCTTCAGCTGAAGAGAAGGTTAGAAGAGTTTTCGCAGGTGCTCCAAATCTGAGGGGGTTGAACAAAGCTGAAAGGGGTAACTGTTTCCTTTGACAGATGGGTTGAGAACCAGAGGACACTGATTTAAAGCGATTGATTGCTTTTGTTTCTTTTGTCAATGTCAGGAAACCTTTTGGAACCTGAAATACACTGCATGAGAGGGTGGTCAGACAGATTTAATCATAGTTTCCAAAACACAGTTGGATAATTGATGCAAAGGCAAGGGAGTGGGTCTAGCTGAGCTGTTCTAGCAGAGAGGTAGCACGTACACCATGGGTGGAATGGCTTTCTTTTGTGCTGTAAACATGCTTGCGTTTCTACTAGGAATATAGGAGCAGGCTCTCCAGCCTTTGAGCCTGCTCTGCTGATCCAGATCATGTCTGATCATATACCTCAATGCCTTATTTCTGTACTATGCCCATGTTCCTTGGTGTCATTAGTAACTACAAGACGGAGATTGAGATCCTATATGGATTCACCAAGCTCTTTGTGAAGAAGTTAATCCTTATTTCAGTCCTTTTATTCTGAGATTATTTCTCCTGGTTACAGATCCCACAGTCAGGGTAAATACCCTGTCTAACTCTTTAAGAATTCTGGATGTTTCTGAGGTGAGCCCTCATTGTTCCAAACTCCAGAGAATATAGACCCAGTTTCCTCATATTCTTATCATTAGGCAGTCCCATCATCTCAGGAATCGGTTTGGTGAACTCCACTGCATTCCCTCTACAGCAAGTATATCCTCGCTTAAGCAAGGGCACCAGAACTCCACTCAATACTCCAGGTGTGGTCTCATCCATGTTCTATACATATGAAATGAGATTTGTTTGCACCTGTACTCCAGTACTCTTGTGATAAAGGCTAACGTACAGTTTGCTTTCTGAATTGCTTGCAGCAGGGGATTTAAATTTGCAGGGAGTTTTGGTGAAATTGATTTGAAACGCTAGGATTAGAGATGTTGAACCTGGTGAATCAAGACCGTTGAAAAACCTGTACTACTGTGCAATAGCAAAAGAAATGAGAAAGTCGTCCCATCCCCTGGACTGGTGTGATCTATGGGTCAGATCTTGCAACATGAGTACGTCAGCTAAGCTTGTTGTCTCACCACGTTAATATAAAAATTATAATATCTGAATTTAATCATATACAACACTGCAAAATTGGTTCACTAAGTGTGTTCTTGATGTGCTGTGCATCTTTATTTTCAGTCGGAACAACCCTCCCTCAATATCAAGAAGTGCAGATAAAGATGAGGACCCTGCTGCTCTAGCAGAGAGTTGTTTTCGAGAACTACTGGGACGTGCAGCCTATGGTAACATGAACAATGCCATCAGACCTGTTCTAATGTAAGTCAAAAATAACAGATACATATTGAATATTTTTACTCAAGAAAAATTTAGAATCAAAATAGTAGCATTGCAAATCACTTTGTTTTTAAAAACACTACAATGGTTTTTAAAACTGCTCCACTCATCTTCCCTAATTCTACCCTCTCTTGCTGTCCTTTGCCTCTTTATTCATTTCTCCCCTGCAAAAGCAGAAAGCTGCTTTCTGGTGGAGCGTGTAACTGCAGTCTTACAGAAAATGATGAGCAGAAAAGTGGCAAAATAATTGAAAACTTATGTTGTAATATCATATTGTGAGGTTCCAGTCTTCTTCAGCTCATATGATTATAGACTTTAGGTCATATATTGTGGCACAGAAACAAACAATATATCTGCTGTAAAGCTACTTGATTGTGTTAAAATATTTCATTAAAATAATTTATATTATAGTTTAAATTATGCACATCTCATTGCCATTTCATCATTCTACTTTTAACTTCTGAACTATTAATGTCATTCCTACCTAATCTAGCTTGTCTAGTTTTTGTTTGAAACCCTGATATTTAATGCAAAGTAATTACCATTTATTTTGTAACGCTACAATGATCTCTACCTATTAAAAATACATGACAGCACTGTTGCAACTTGTTTGAGGTCTGTGTAAATATGAACTTGACAATTCAAACAGTAATACGCTGTTCCCAAAATTGACTACTACTCTGAAATGAGGCACCAGACCAGGGGTACGCAACCAGTTAGAGGGCTGTATCTGCCTTTAAGAAAATATAATGTCCTTGGTTGTCGGGGAGTGGCCGTAAGATCTCAAAGTGAATTACTACAATAAACATAACTATTGCTGGTAATGAACATATAACTTTTATGATAATTACATTACGATAATGCTGCATTACATACAATAACAACTAAATGTGCCACTCTTTCAGGCCATCCTGTCTTATTGTGAAAGATGCAGTTAGTTGTCTGACTTTGACAATGGCATCAAATTCCATTCTCAGATTTTCTTTGTAGGGATGCTGCAGATGCTTGACCAGCTGAGTACTTGCAGCATTTTCTGGGTTTTTTTCTTCCATATTTTCAACAGTTACAGTTAACTTTCTTCCTGCCAATATAAATGCTTTACTGTGATCCACATTATGGTGCTGCATGGTCCACCGAGAGAAATACAGTAAAGAAAATGTAGGGAGATCAGTAGATAATCTGAGGCAATCAACAGATTTTGTGGGGAATAAAGTGATCTTGTATATCTGACTTGATGGATTAAAAGCACATGTAGGCCATTCAGCCTTCAACCATGCTCTATTATTTGATAACATGATGGCAGATCTGATTGTGATCTCAATTCTACTTTCCTTCTCTATTGTTGATAACCTTTTGACTCCCTCATGAATCAGGAATCTATTTAACGCAACCTTTGCAAATATTCAATAATCCAGCCCTCGTTGCTATCTGGGGAAGAGAATTTCCCAGGTCACCCACTCGGGGGAGGGGTGGGGTGGGGAAGCTTGCCCTTGTCTTAAATTGAAGACCTCTAAATTTTAAGCTGAGACTTGCATTCTCACCTATCCTAAAAGGAAAAACTTTGAGCATCTATCAAGCTACACACCCTCCTCCATACACCACCACCTCTCCCCGACCCCGAGTATCAGTATGCATCAACAAGATCAACAAATAGGGGCAAGAGCAAGTCATTTAACCTATCGAGTCTGCTTTGCAATTCAGTACGATCATATCCTTTATCTCAATGCCATAATCCCACTTTTTCCCATGTTCTTTGATGTCTTTCATGTTAATAAGCCAATTTTTTTCTTAAATATTTTCAGTGACTTGGCCTCTACTGCCTTATGTGGTACAGAACTTCACAGGGCCACCACCGCCTAATGGAAGAAATTTCTTGTCTCAGTCCTAAATAGCCAATCTTGTATCTGAAATTTTGACCCTTTTATCCTAGACTATCCCTTCCCTACTAAGAAAAAAGCTGGGAACATCGTCCCTGTATGTAGTCTGTCCAGCCTTGTCGGAATTGTATATGTTTCAATAAGAGAGCCTCTCATTCTTGTAATCTGCAGTGGATACAGGTATAATTGACCTAATCTTTTATGAAAAACTTGTCTTTCCCCTGAACAATGTCTGGTGAACCTTCACTGCTCTTTTTGTATGGTAAATATATCTTTCCTTGGGTAAGGAGATTTGTCTAAACTGCCTTAAGCCTCTTTACTTCCTCCTCACCACTCTCATATCCTCCTAGCTTTGTCATCAGGAAACTTGGAAATGTTATAGTTAATCATCTTATTCAAATTATTGGTATGTAATGTGAATAGCTGGCCACCCTAGCACCAATCTTTTTGTACCCTACTCGTCCACACTGAAAAGGGCACATTTATTCCAACTGTTTCGTGCCTTCTAACCAATTCTCAATACATGCCAGTATATTCCACTAATCTTATGTGCTTTAATGTTGCACATAACCTCTTATGTGAAATTTTATCAAAAGCTTTCTGGAAATCCAAATGCACCACATCCACTGACTTTGTTATCTATTCTACACATTACATTCTCAAACCAAAATTTGTCAAATATGATATCCTTTTGTAAATTGATGTCAACTTTGACTAAGCCTGTTGGTGTTTTTTTCTGTGTCCTATTATTGCATCCTTTATATTAGACTCTAGTAATTTATTTATTACTGATGTTAGACTATCTGGTCTCTAATTCTCCATTTTCTCCCTCTGTTGTTTACAAAACAAAAATTGCAGAGATACGTTTGCTACCTTCCAGTCTGCTGTAACTGCTCCAAAATTCTATAGATTCTGGAAGGTCCGACCAAAGGACCCATTGTTTCCACAGCCACCTCCTTTAGTACTCTGACATGTGGATAATGAAGCCCTAGAGATTTATCAGCTTTCAGTCCTATTTAATTTCTCCAACACTTCTTTCCCCCACTAGGCTTCTTTAGTTGCTGCTTCCCAATAGACCCTTGTTTCTGTAGCATTTCTGAGAAGTTATATGTGTCATCTTCTGTGAATGCAGAACAGAGTAGTTATTTAATAAATAAACTTGTCATTTCTTTTTCTCCATTATCAATTGTCCAGTTCTAGACTGAAAGGAACTGGCATTTGTCTTCACTAATCATTTTCTTTTACATATTTACAGAAACGTTTATAGTCTGCTTTTAATTGTACCAGTTCTTTAACTTTTCCCTCTTTAATCTACTAGTCCTCTTTTGTTGAATCCTACACTGTTCTAAAGTTTCAGCCTTGCTATTTTTCTCGCAACTTTATATGACTCCTCTTTGGGTCTAATACTAACCTTGATTTCCTTTGCTAACCTTGGTGGGACCACTTCTTCTGTTGTGCTTTGCATGAGAAAGAAATTTATAACATTGAAATTCATGTATTTATTGCTTAACAATTAGCCATTATTTCTGTTGTCACAGCTTTCAGTGAAGTTACCCAATCTATCACAGCCAATGTATCTCTCACCTTTGTTTCCTTTGTTTAGGACCATAGTGTCAGTTTGGTCCGCTTCACTTTCTATCTCAAAGAAGAAGAATGCTATCATGTTATGGCCACTCTTCCTTTAAAGGGTCTCACAAGACAAGATTATTACCAAATCCAGAACAGGCTGTTCCCTAGTTGGTTCCCTTACTGGTCTAAAATCCCATCTTGTACACACTCCAAGAATTTATCCACCACACTATTGAACATGTTCTTTGCCTCGACTATTTGTAGATTATAATCGCCCTTGTTACATGCATTTCTAACATCCTGTTTATTACTGTCCCTACCTTACCACCACTGTCTAGTGGTTGAATAATAATGTTGTAGATTGAGTTTTGCCTTGAGTTTACACATCTTCAATCCCCAGCATCTTTTGCAATTACCTTAAATATGTGTCACGAGTTACTGACACTGGTGCCTTGAGTCAATACCCTTTTGTGATTTTGAACACCTATAATAAATCTGCCCTTAACTTTCTCTGCTCTAACGGGAACAATCCAACCTTCTCTCATCTTTGCACTTTACCAGACGTGTGGAATGTCAGTATCAATATAATTGTGGCTGACTGTATAATGTGGCATGTTGACAGGATGTACGTGCAAGAAATTTCAATATTTTAGAGATTCTCTAAAAGGTAAGTATTCTTTGTACTCTTCAGTGTATTACAATGCCATTGCAGACTCAGGTTCAAATCTTGAACTGTCAGCATTCTTGACACCAACAATAACAGCAGTCAGCCCCTTAATTGAGAGAAAAATTGAAAACCTACACAAGGCTTGACTTTCCATGAAGACAATTAAAACTTAAGTGTGAAATAAATTGAAGTTTTGAAATTAGAGTGTATATACTTGTAAAACCAAAGAGCCGATAAAAACTGAAGCAGTCTAATAAATAATCTTAAATGTACACTGACCTTGTGCTATTCTCACTGCTACTCCACTTGTGCTTGTCCCTTTAACATGACAGCTGCACCCTCTGAGCAGAACCTGCCTGCTGCATCCAAACATTGGCTAAAACATCTTCCCTGGAAGTACTCCACTTAGCTTCAAAGTGCTTCCATTGAAGATCTCCCGAACTGCGTTTTACTTTCACAACTCCCAATGCAGATCAACCAGATGCCAGAACACTTGTTTATGCCCATTCAGCGCATTCTATATGCACCATTTCATCTTGCATGCTTTCCCTGCTCTAAGTATAGGCCAGTTTTAGAAGCACCCAAGGGCTGTTTGTGGCCTTCCTGGATGTAAATTGCCCAACTTTGTACTGAATGGTAATGCAGCAGAGTTTTGCTTTTTCTTGAATGTGGTTACCACCTGAAACCTTACTAATTAATTAATTGAGATAGTGTTTAGCATGTGAAGAATTATGAATGTAATTTTTTTCTTATTCTGATTTTCCTGTTCAATGACAGTGAATCACTAAGGACTTTGGGAAGGGTGGAGTTACGGTTAGTGATGGGGCTTGTGGTGAGATGAACCTGCCCAAGGTCTCTACTGTTGATTGTGCCACAGTCTGTGGAATAACAGAAGTCTGACTGAGCTCCTCACAAAGCAGAAAATGTCGATAAATTTCACCCTCAGGTTCTTGACCAGGTTGGCAGTTTGTGATACGTAATGGATTTTGGACCAACAGTTATCAGGATGGTTTGCATGCCTCAAGTCAATACTCTGAGGCTTCAGAACGTTCAAAATTCCCAAAGTAAGGAGTTCTTGCTGTCTATCCCAGATAACAATGGTGTTGTTTTGTGGTGCCTATTGCTTCCATCTGGGTTATTTTAATTAAAACTTGGGTTTATGTATTGTGTTGGTCTCAGGCTAGCTTGTGATAGCTCACTGACCCCAATCAAGCAATGATAGAAATATTCAAGAAAAGAAATATTTTTTGGTGGCCTTAACGTGTTTTTTAAAAAAACTGTTCGTAGTTAGAATTCATTTAACTAACTGGTGACATAATCTACATAAGTACATTGAGTTTTCAGTGTCCTTGTTTAATAGCATCAT
>NC_063335.1:71080319-71102330 GCF_021869965.1 Rhincodon typus | reverse complement strand
CGTGTCATTCAGCCCAACTCGTCCATGCCAATCAGGTTTCCTAAACTGACAAATCCTATTTGACTGCATTTGGCCCATACCCCTCTAAACCTTCCTATTCATGTACCTGTCCAAATGTCTTTTAAATGTTGTAACTGTACCCACCTCTACCATTTTCTTTTGCAGCTTATTCCATATATGCACTACCCTCTGTGTGAAAAAGTTGCCCGTCAGATTCCTTTTAAGTCTTTCCCCTCTCACCTTTAAACTTATTCCCTCTAGTTTTGGACTCCCCTACCCTGATCTAGCTATTTAACTATGAACATCTCAAATTTTCTTTAAACCTAATTTTATTAGCTTATTTTTCAATTTTAATTGGTTATTATTTTTCAGTGAGTGAACTTCTGACATTTAATTTGTTAAAAATCTGACAAAATTATTCAAGCTGCAAGACAAGATTGATTGGAATTCTGCTTTAATTTGCAAAATGTTTGTTCGTGTCACAACAAAGATAAAGCTAGATGAAAGTGTTGTATTAGTATGTTCTGCACATCCTAATATAGTGCTAGCACTGCTATGAAGTGCTAATTTCTCTTATTCAAAATCTGCAATCAGTGTAGTGGTACCCAGTGTAATGCCGTTTATGAATCAAACCTTTTCGTAGTTAAATTTGTGAAAATATATGTACCATGTTTTATTCAGCTTCTAGCTAATCTTACTTGAATTGTAAAATTACTTAATGTATATGTTTTTTGCGCATTTTTTTGATGCTGACTACATGGAAGCGTGGCAGCTATGGAAACACCGGTTCTGAAATATTTGTTCTGCATTATTTCTGGTGCTGGCTGTGCGTATGCCATTTCTGTAAATGTCAGAATGTGCATGGGGAGAAATTTGCTGAATTAAATAAATTAGACAGGTTGAGCAGTCATTCTGAAATAATAACTAAGTGCTGGAGAAATTCAACAGATTTGACAACATCTGTGGAGAGAGAAACTGATTACTGTTTTGAGTTCAAAAAAAGAATAAAATTGGACTCAAAACCTTAACTTTGTTTCTCTATCCTCCGATGTTGTTAGACCTGCTGGGTTTCTCCAGTTCTATCTGTTTTTATTTCAGATTTCCAGAATCCATTGTGCATTGTTGCACAAGGGAAGTCACAAACTGTGTATTCCAAAACAGCTGAGTACATTTCATTTTCTCTTGGCAGAGAGAGTAAAGTAGAACGTAAACATGGTTCATAGGATTGCTGTCTTCCGTTCTCTGCACAAATGGCAGATTGCAGGTGTAGCATATCAACTAAGATGTACTGCAACAGAAAGGGATCCAGCTGGTATGTGACCATACACTTTGTATCATGTAGGTCTAGTCCCAATATTATGGCAATTACTGTTTTGCCTTTTATCTGTAATAGTCTGGCATGCCAGCTGCATTTGTGTTTCCGAAACAAACCGGAGAGTAAACACTGGTTGCCGAGGACTGATGGTGTGGACCTAGACTGTCATGCACAATCCACCCTATGATGGGCAGCAGGACATATGCCCTGTTGCCATACAAAATGCGACCAGGTACATCATTTGGTGCTTAAACCACTGTTTTGTCAGCTAAACTGCCTTGGGTGAGCTGTATGCTGTATGTTGGAGGACAAGCTATTGGGCTACTCTAACACCCTGCGTGCCCGTTTGACTGCTGATAGCACACTGCCATCATGGCTATGGGTGAGCTTGCGTAACTAAAATCTGAGCTTTACAGTGCATTGTTCAGATGTTGGCTGATTTCTGTTGGTGTTGCAGTGGAAAATGAGACATTGACTATTGGATACTGCATTTTGGTTAGATGCAAAATGTTCTCAGAAAGTTGACCAACACTTGCACACTGACAGTGATGAGGTTGAAACGCTCCAAAGTCCTGCGCCAAGCTGTTGCTGAACATTGCTGTACTGCTTGATCTTGAACATCGACCTGCCAGTACACTGAGTGTTTCAGTGGATGAACATTAATTTCTGAGGATTTACCTTTTGGTAAGCTTATGTCTGTACTAATGTGCTGCCCTGCAAGCGCCTTATGATGTCTCACCACATGCAAATCTCACTTGTAAGCTATCTTCCCAAAATAGTGCCAGTTTTTGAGCTGGTGGGTGAATGTGTGAGCAAATGATGATATTGTTTCTCCATTGTCTTCATTTATCTTCTACAACTGTCTAAGTTTCAGCTTTGGGTGAAAGGATGAGTCTGAAAAGGAAATTTAAAAGGAATACACACCTAATCAAATTGTAGATTTAACTACAACCAAGAAACCGGAAGTAAAAACTGCTATGAATGCATGGGAGGTGAATGAGTTAGATGAGAGATATTTATCGAAAAATAAAGTAATTGATTTTTCACCAAATGATAGAGCTAAACCCATAAATGTATTAAGAGGCACAGAAGCTATTCAAACTTTTTTTGCTGGAGAAGGATCTGGTTTTTCTCCTTCCCAACAGAATAAAATGAAAGAGAAGTGTTATCAAGCAGGATAAGTGAAGAGTATATCCCAGTACCATTATTGATAGTGAAGTTAGAGTGTGACTTGTTATCCGGAGCTGTGAAAAGTAGAAGTAGTAAGCAGTTACGTATGCTCCAGGAAATGATTTGGCTGGAATAAAAGTTAAAACTTCACCTTACTTTGCGCTTACTTCTTTAATCGTGAGCCTAACCCTCCCTCTACTGACCCCTTCTCCCGCCTCCAACACACCCCCTCCTCCTGGACACCACCCCAAGGCCTCCTACCGTCCCTCGACCTCTTCATCTCCAATTGCTGTCGTGACATCAATTGCCTGAACCTCTCCACCCGTCTCACCCACTCCAACCTCTCCCCCACAGAACGTGCAGCCCTCCGCTCCAACCCCAAACTCACCATAAAACCCGCGGACAAGGGAGGTGCAGTTGTAGTATGGCGCACTGACCTCTACATCGCCGAGGCCCGGCGCCAACTCTCTGACACCACCTCCTACTGCCCCCTTGATCATGACCCCACCCCCGACCACGAAACCATCATCTCCCAGACCATCCACAACCTCATCACCTCAGGTGACCTCCCACCCATAGCCTCCAACCTTATCGTTCCCAAACCCCGCACCGCTCGCTTCTATGTCCTTCCCAAAATCCACAAACCTGACTGCCCTGGTCGACCCATTGTCTCCGCCTGCTCCTGCCCCACCGAACTTATCTCCACTTATCTCGACTCCATTTTCTCCCCCTTGGTCCAGGAACTCACTACCTACGTCCGTGACACCACCCACGCCCTCCACCTCCTCCAAAACTTCCAAGTCCCCATTCCCCAACACCTCATCTTTACCATGGACGTCCAGTCCCTATACACCTGCATTCCCCATGCAGATGGCCTAAAAGCCCTCCGCTTCCTCCTGTCCCGCAGGCCCGACCAGTCCCCCTCCACTGACACCCTCATCCGCTTAGCCGAACTCGTCCTCACCCTCAACAACTTCTCTTTCAATTCCTCCGACTTCCTACAGAGAAAAGGGGTGGCCATGGGTACCCGCGTGGGCCCAAGCTTTGCCTGCCTCTTTGTAGGTTACGTGGAACAATCCCTCTTCCATACCTACACTGGCCCTAAACCCCACCTCTTCCTCTGTTACATTGACTGTATCGGCGCTGCCTGGTGCTCCCACAAGGAGCTTGAACAGTTCATCCACTTCACCAACACCTTCCACCCCAACCTTAAGTTCACCTGGACCATCTCTGATACCTCTCTCTCCTTCCTGGACCCCTTTATTTCCATCTCCGGCAACCACCTGGAAACCGACATCCATTTCAAGCCCACCGACTCCCACAGCTACCTAGAATACACCTCCTCCCACCCACCTTCCTGCAAAAATGCCATCCCCTATTTCCAATTCCTTCGCCTCCACCGCATCTGCTCCCGTGATGAGGCATTCCACTCCCGTACATCTCAGATATCCTCGTTTTTCAAGGACCGCAACATCGCTCCCCCCCCTCGAATGCCCTCGACCATATCTCCCGCAACTCATCCCTCACACCCCCTCCCCGCAATAACAACCAAAACAGAATCCCCCTCGTCCTCGTGTACCACCCCACCAACCTCCGGATCCAACGCATCATCCTCCGACACTTCCGCCATCTGCATTCCCACCCCACCACCAAAGACACTTTTTCCTCGCCACCCTTATCTGCTTTCCGGAGGGACCACTCTCTCCGTGACTCCCTTGTCCGCTCCAAACTCCCCTCCAGCCCCACCACACCCGGCACTTTTCCCTGCAACCGCAGGAAGTGCTACACCTGCCCCTACACCTCCCCCCTCACCCCCATCCCAGGCCCCAAGAAGACTTTCCACATCAAGCAGATGTTCACCTGCACATCTGCTAATGTGGTATACTGTATCCGCTGTTCCCATTGTGGCCTCCTCTATATCGGGGAAACCAAGCGGAGGCTTGGGGACCGCTTTACAGAACACCTACGCTCGGTTCGCACAAAACAACTGCACCTCCCAGTCGTGAACCATTTCAACTCCCCCTCCCATTCCTCAGACGACATGTCCATCCTGGGCCTCCTGCAGTGCCACAACGATGCCACAAAGGTTGCAGGTACAGCACCTCATAGTCCGCTTGGGAACCCTGCAGCCCAATGGTATCAATGTGGACTTCACAAGCTTCAAAATCTCCCCTCCCCCAACCGCATCCCAAAACCAGCCCAGCTCGTCCCTGCCTCCCTAGCCTGTCCTTCCTCCCACCTATCCCCTCCTCCCACCTCAAGCCCCACCCCCATCTCCTACCTACTAACCTCATCCTGCCCCCTTGACCTGTCCGTCCTCCCTGGACTGACCAATCTCCTCCCTAACTCCCCACCTACACTCGCCTTCACTGACTCCATCCCCACCTCTTTGACCTGTCTGTCTCCTCTCCACCTATCTTCTCCTCTATTCATCTTCTATCCACCTCCCCCTCTCTCCCTATTTATTTCAGATCTCCCTTCCCCTCCCCCTCCCCCATTTCTGAAGAAGGGTCTAGGCCCGAAACGTCAGCCTTCCTGCTCTTCTGATGCTGCTTGGCCTGCTGTGTTCATCCAGCTCTACACCTTGTTATCTAAGAATTAGTAGTTACTATTCTAAGCACACTGACACACACAGCGCAACTGAACCTGAAAGAAAAACCTTTCAATAGACAATCGCTAGGCAAAAGTTACCTTAACACACACCCACGGAACTCTATCTGCAAATTTTCAATTGAAAGGAGATAGTGAAAGGCGTAAATTCTCAACCAGCGAATGAAAGACAGCATCAGTGTGTAAACAACATTGTCTTATCAGCAAAGAACTGATGGAGACTTGACAGGGTGGATGCTGAGAGGATGCTCTTGTGGCTGCCTAGAACCATGGGCACAATTTTTAAAAATTGTCTCTCCCATTTGAGATAGAGATTTGTTTGTTTCCTCTGAAGGTTACAAACAAGAGTAGGCCATTTGAACCTTCGAGCCTGGTCTGCCAATCAGTAAGGAGACAAGGAAAGGAAAGCAAGCTGGTCTAGTTCTGTTAATACAGGATGGATAAGTACAACAGTGAGTAATGATCTAGGTTTGGAAGAATCCAAAATTTAGACCAGTTGAGTTGGAGATTTATTTAAAAAAAAAGGAAAGTAGTAACTAGTGGATGTAGTTTGCAGAATTTGTAACAGTAGCTACACTTTAGAACAGAGTATAAATCAAATAATAGTGGGAACTTGCAGGAAAGGTACTGCAGTAATTGACTTTAATCTTCACATCGATTAGACAAATTAAATTGCCAAAGGTAGTCTGGAGAATGAGTCATCATGTGTTTGGAACAGTTTCTCAGAAAAATGTATACTGAAACCTACCAGGGAGCAAGCTACGCTCGACATGTCAATGTGTAATGAAACAGGAATAATTAAAGATTTCATTGTAAACATATTAAAGGATCCTTAGGCAAAAGTGATCATAGCATGATAGAATGTCATTCATGCATGAACAATGTGGGCTGTAAATTGTTTCTTAAACTTAAATTATTTGTAAGGCGAAAGAAGACCGATTGAGGATTGGGTAAATTGGCTACAAGGAAAGATAGAGAATCAGTGGCAGATATTTTAAGGAAATATTTCATAAATCTCAAAAATTATGCAGCAATCAAGGTTAACTAAGGAAATTAAGTGGTATCAAATGAAAGAAGAAGCTTAAAATATTGTGAAGATTTGTGGTAGGCTAAAAGATTAGGCAAGTTGTAGAAACTAGAAAAGGATTGCATTAAATAAAAGGGTGAAATGAAAGTCTGAGAGAGAACTTGGAAGACAAAACCACAAGCAGTGAATGCTTTTAAAAGGATTTCAAAAGGAAAAGAGCTAAAGTAAGTATTGGCATCTGATGTGAAACAAGGAAATGGTAGAGACTTTGAACAAGCACTTTCCATCCATCTTCACAGTTGAAAAAAATCCTAAAACTAGTAGAAAATCTAGAAGCACAAAGGAGGGATGAAGCTGTGGGAAACGAATGGAACCTAAGGCTAACAGGTTTGCTCAATCTTGATGGCCTGTATCCTTAGTCTTTAAAATAACTGACAGCAGAGATAAGTGAGTGGGTTGGTTACAGTCTTCCAAAATTCACTAGATTCTAGAAGGGTCCCAGCAGATTGCCAAACTGCAAGTGTAACACCTCTGTTTTTAAAAAAAAAAAAAAGGAAGGCGGAAACTCGTAGACAACTTGGGCTAATGTCTGTTATTGGAAAATGCTACAGTTAATTTTAAAGTGCTGGTAACAGGACATTTCAGGCAGAGTTGGTATGATTCTGTGAAAAGCGAGTTATTTTCAGCACATTATTTATTTGAGGATGTAACAAGCAGGTGGATAAAGGAGAGGCAGTTTATATAGTGTATGTGGATTTACAAAAGATGTTTGATAAAGTGCCACATGTAAGGTACCTACACAAGAAAGGGATGATGTTAGGGGTGTTAATGTTAGGGTAGATAAAGAACTGACTAACAGGAAAGAGTGTCTGAATAAATGGGCTAGTTTCGGGTCGGAAAACTGAAATTAATGCAGTAACGCACACATTTGTGAACCTCAGCCTATCATAATGTATACTAATGACATGAATGAAGGACTGACACCTCTGAGATTGGAGGCTTGGGTTCAAGTTCTACGTGTTCCAGAGAATATTTAATAGTGAGAAACTGCAGAATGCTGCAGTATTGAAGGATTTAGGTAACCGTGATTCTCAAAACTTCAGCGTGCAGCTACAGCAAGTATTTAGGAAGTTAGTTTGGATGTTGGCCTTTATTGCAAGGGGAAACAGTATAAAAGTAAGGAAGTCTTTGTACAAAAGTACGTGGCATTAGCCAGGTAACACCTGTAGTACTGTGTACAGTTTTGGTCATGCTTAAGGAAGGGACATACTTCCATTGGAAACAGTTTAGAGAAAGCTCATGAGGCTAATCCCTTTGTCTTTTGAGGAAAAGGTGAGCAGGTTGGGCCTTTACTCATTTAGAGGTGATCTTATTCGAACACCAGATTTGGGGGGCTTGACGGTAGATGCTGAGGGGATGCCTGTTCTTGTGGAGAAATCTAGAACTCGGGGTATAGTTTAAAAAATTGCCAATTATTTTGAATCGGTCTTCTCTTTCAACCAATAGGAAAAGTCTCTCCTCAGTTCAGATCCCTCGTAATTTTTGAATTCTTGAATCAAGTTTCCTAAATATTTCTCTGCTGTAAGGAGATGTTTTTGTTTTCCCCTTTGGTGTATCCATGTAACTGGAGTCGTTCATCCTTTAAACCTTTCTGGGATCTCTTCAGTGCTTTCACACCCTTTTAAAGTTGAGCTAGAAATTGAGGATCAACCAATTTACAACTTCTTGGCTTTTGTACTCTGTTTAGAAAAAAAAAACACAAGATCCTGTATACTTTTAAAGTTAAGATAGTAGTATATGGAATACTTCCTTCATTAAGGTACAGATTGTAAAAACATTATGTAATAATGGTTAGGCCACAACTGAAGTACTGACTATGATTTCAGCCTTGCGAAAAACATGATCAAACTAGGCAGGGTGCCAAGGAGAATTCACAACAATGTTGCTAGAAATTAAATTTTTAATAATGAGGTAGAAGATTGAATAGGTTGACTTTTTAAAAATCTTTTTGGAACAAAGGAGATTGAGCAAAAATTTAGTTAACGTGTTGTGATGCGAACTGTGGGATTATATGTATAACTTTTAATGTTATTTGTTTGTGGTTTTTGAGTTAGTAAGCAGTGTGTCTGAAGTTAAGTATTTCAGTATCCATGGTGATATCTCTTATAAACAGTTTTTGAGGCACGGTTTCAGAACAATAAACTTGTATGCACTTCTGATAGACTTGTTTATTTTAGATTGTTAGACCTGTTATTGTAAATAAGACCTTGAAGAGTGTTAGAGAGTTGTGGAACGTTTTTAAGTTTTTAAGGGAAAAACACAAATCGGAGTGAGAAAGAGATCCTACTTTATTTTTTGACTTTGATTGGGACAACCCTGTAAAGTCCTTAGAATAGGATGGCTGTGTAGAAAAGTGCTCCCTAGAAGAGAAAGGCATGTAGGAACGAGATTATCTTAGAGTGAAGACTTAGTGTTCGTGTCAGACCAGATATGTTGGGATAAAATCCTGAAGAGATTACTTAGCTTTAAGTACATTTAAGCAGGTGTATTATAACTCCAGGAAGAATTTATCTAAAGTTCCAATCTAAACATTGAAGTCCCAAGTGACTTGAACTTGCTGAGGTGTTGGATACCTAGAGATACTGATGTTTGTATTGTACAAGTGTTTTTTGAGTACCAGTGGTGTGTTTTGTACACTATACAAAAGCCATTTTTTGTTTATTTTCAATTTATAAAGAAATGTTTTGGGCTTAATAGTGTTATAGTTTTACAGCACGTTTAAAATAAATCTGAATTTCTATTAGGTAAAGTCACTATAGTCTTGCCAGACCATAGAGCTGCTCTCTCATTAGAGAGAGATGGGTGTCGGTGATTTAACCTGAGGGTTGTCACATCTCAGGCAAGGGGAGAGGTTGAGATGGAGAGTCCTGATGGTAACCTCAGCCAGTGTGGGATTTGCACCCAGATTGTTGACGTTACTCTGCATTGTAAACCAGCTGTCCTGCCAACTGAGCTAATCAACTCTATTTGTATTATAAGTAGATAGTTTGGATAATTTTTCTTTTTGTTTCATTGAAGCAAAATTTTCCCTATTACATGCTTGTATTTCAGTGAGAGACCACTTTGTTAAAAGCAAAAATAAAAGATCTGTAAGGCCATTTTCCTGTCTGAAACCTGTCTTGCTCAGTAGCAACATCAGCTGTGATCATAACAGTATTCCAAATAATAGGGGCCTGGATAGAATGACTAGAATTGACTTGTTTTCCTTAGAAAAGAGGTCTTTAAACAGGTGCTATATCTAAAGTAATTGGCAGAAGGATTGAGAGGACATTTGTTTTCTTCAAGAGCATCAAGGTTTGCAACTCCCTAGCTGAAAGACTAATGAAGGTTTTAAAAAAAGTACAAAAGATAATAAGAAGTGCAAATGAAGTGTCATAGGCTAAAGGTCTGCAGATCAAAAGGTAGAAAATTTAATTGCACTGGTTAGCTTCTTTTAACCTGGCAAAGACATGATGGGCTAACTGGTCTCCTGCTGGACCTTCAATTTTCTGTGTTTGATCAGCAGGTATAAGGTGAGTGTGTGGGCGGAGAGGAGTAACCTGTACTCTGCCTACCGCGGAGATCCCTGCCATCATACATACTAACACTAAGCCAAGTTTGCTCATTTCACATCCCCTGAAGTGAACAATTAGACATACCAGATCCAGCAAAGACTAGGAGTTCGAAGTATTAAAGATCTATATACCTGACCTAGCATCTCTGGTCCAGCTATTCCAGTTCCAACAGTGTTGTTTATCATGCGGAAGTTTGCCGAGGCGTATTTAATGCGAATAAGAGAGTGAAAACAAGATAATAGGCTACGATCAGTAATTTAATGTTGTTCTGGTTTTTGTTTATTATTGTGAATTGACTTTGTTAATTTTATTACCAAGTGAGAGTTATCTAAAGTGTTATCAGTAAGTTCAATGATGAGGTTATCACAATATTCCAAAAAATTGAGCGACTAGAAGTTAAAAAGCAAAAGGAGAGCAGTGGGTTGATTAAACATTACTGTTGCATCTTGAGAAATTATGCACCACACAGAGAGGAATCTGTTGAACTGCTGCAGTCTGCTAATGTCAGAACCCCATCCCAGTTGCATTTTTGCAAGAATATGTATGTATTACTCTGTAATGAAGTAATCAATCTGTCTTCTATTTCAAACAAAAATATTTTTGGGTGCATTAAGTAAACATAATTTTTTTTCTTATAATGGAAAAAGGAGGGTTTTTTTTTAAAAGCCTTTGAAAGGTAATTGGATTTGTGACTGCAAAGCTGCATAATTTACTGGTTTCTGTATTCTTTCAACAACATTGACATAAGTCCACACCCAAAAATGGTGTTTACTTAATTATTGTCTTAATGAAACTATGGTTAATTCAGGGTACCAACAGACTCATTGCAGAACTGTTTCTAATCTAAAAGAATAGTTAAAATATACTTATTGCATTGTGATCTTTGATTTGCATTCAGTATGCTTTCCTCTTCTTCCTTTTAATAAGTAAACACGGAGTCATTAAAGAATATGGTGCAAGTAGTACAAATACTCTGGTAAATTATCTAAATTAAATGTTGATCTTCTAATTTGTTCTTATTTGTTCTAAATGTACTGTGTTCATGTTATTACCCAGTAGATTATTGGTTTTTTGCTAGAGTCTGCAATGCATCTCAACTGACTGCTAATTGAGTTTTTTGTTATTACATTTGTAGTCATTTAGACAACCATCAGCTCTGGGACCCAAATGCATTTGCTGTTTCCTGTTTCAAAATTACAATGTATTCTATACAGGTGAGTATATAAGATTCTTCATTTTGCAAGAAAGAAAATGCTTGGAGCTGTATAATAATGCATTGTCTTCCTCTCCATTCAACCAAAGTGTTTTTTTTATATAATGATCAACTCTAATGATACAAAAGCTTGATTGTATTTTGATTTTATTTCCACGTTCTATTTTGTGACCAAACTGCACATGGCTGAAGAGGTTTCAAATTTACATTAGAAAATTTTTTGAATACAAGCGTGAGATTTATACTTCAGAGATGGTATTTTAACTTTTTACTAGCGTCTAATGTATTGCTGCATTCTCAAGGAGATGGATCTGTCACTTATCCATTAGGGTTAATGTTACTTGATTGCATTTCTGATGGGAAGATTTTCCCCGCCAGGAGATTAAATCAAGGGTTAAGACATATGTATCCAAATTGCTAATGGGCCCTAATAGTTGGTAAAGCTCCCTATAGGACGTAATTTCATAAAAATTGTTCCCCTTTTGAAGTAAGATATTCATCCCATCATCATGTTTGAAGGTCGCAAAGGTTGAAGTCTAATTCAGGTTTTGGTCGATCGGAACCCCCAGGATCTTGATAGCGGGGGATTCTGTAATGTTAATGCCTTTGAATGTGAAAGGAAGATGGTTCAATTCTTTTTCACGGAAGATGCCATTGCTGGCACTTGTAAGCATGAATATTACTTGCCACTTATTAGCCAAAGCCTCAATGTTGAACAGGTCTTTCTGGATGTGGACACAGACTGCTTCAAGTCTGAGGAGTGAAAAGTGGTATTGAAGACTTCACCTACCGATAAACTTCTCCACTTCTGATCTGATGATGGAAAGAACGTTATTGATCAAGCAGTTGTAGATGGTTGTATCCTGAGGAACTCCTGCAGTGATGTCCTGAGGCTAAGATGATTGACCTTTGACAACCAAAACCATTTTCCTTTTGTGCTTGGTATATTTCCAACGAGTAAAGATCTTTCCCTAATTCTAGTTGACTTCAGTTTTGCTGGGGCTGCTTGATCCTGCACTTGGCCTAAGTGATCTTTGATGTCAAGGACAGTTACTCTTGCCTCACTTCTTGAAATTAACTCTTTTACTTGTGTTTGAGCCAAGGCTGTCATGAAATCAGGAGCCAAGTGGGTTTAGCAGAGCTCAAACTGAGTGACAGTGAGCAGCTTATTGACCAAGTGCTGCTTGATAGAATGGTCGATAATTCCTTCCATCACTTTGATGTGAGAGTTTTTGGTTTCTCCAAAGTGCTTTGTTCAATGAACTTTATATCATGTACTGTAGCTTGCATTTTAAACCAGATTGTTGCTTTCATTTTAGGTACTTTTCTAATCAACCCGTTCATTTGCTTGCATAAAAATGTTTTCACTTTTGCTTCTATTTCATATAAAAAATGTTTGTCTAAATTTTATTTCAATAATTCCAACATTGCAGGCTCAGCATTCTCATCACGTCATTCAGCAGATTCTTCGACATCTGGACACTCACAACAAGGATTCTCCAAGGGTCCGAGCAGGCATTGTACAGGTCCTTTTAGAGACTGTAGTTATAGCAGCGAAAGGTTCTATTGGTAAGCAAAACTGACATTTAGGAAAAAAATTCATAGACTTGGACTGCTTCCATTTGGTGCAGAGGATTAATTTTCTCTGTTTATTTCTTCACCACACATGCACTGGTCACATTTATGTTTTTAATTGCCCTACTATTTTTCTGAACATAACACTTCCAGATTTCAGTTGTAGTCTTGTGTAGAGTGTAGGCTACCTGACACTAATGAATGGAAAGTTGAACAAATCACCCAGCAATTAAGGAACTTCCTTTTAGACGTGTCCTACAGAACATTTAAAAATAAATTGTACTACCTGCGTTGTTTCCAATACTTTTCTAAGTGTGTACCATTGCCTGTGTCTGCTGGTGATCGGAAATGTTCCGAATCTTCCGAGCAGTGGCAATGATGAGTGGTTTACCACTGCACTTCAAGATTCCTCCAACCTGATGTTGCTGCATATTTCTGGTCTTCTGGTCCAGGCTGTTAAAGAAAAACAGCACAGCATCCTCAGGGAATTCTGTCAGAGCAGAATTGGGTTGGGACAAGATAGCAAAAGCCCTTCTTTTTTCACGAGTCTGGGTACCTGTGATAAGTTTAAAAGTGCAGTCTTTGAATATTAGTTAACAGATGGTTGAATGCATAGGTAGGTAGGTCAATGGGTGAGGGTCAGATAGTCAGTTGGCAAGAAGGCATCAGCAGGGTTAGTGTGGGGAAGGCAGGACGCGGTAAGGAGATTAGGAGAGAGGATTGTGGTATCATTTTGTGCAGTTGTCCAGGTGTTAGACCCATTTTTAATGTATCTGATTTTTTTGGGTAACGATCCATCTAAGTACCATGGAACTGTCCAAACTTTATGGCTCTAGCACAAAGTCTAAGACATTTGCACAGGATCCAGGGAGCAAGAACTTGCCCATGAGAAGTTTAAAATTCCTGCCCATTGATCATTCCACAGGGTCCCAACACGCAACTTCATTTGTAGATCCAGCCTCTGAAGTATTGGCCCAAGAGTTAGAATTCACCTTCTCTCCCCATTTTTCTGAAACTGAAAGAAATCAGATAATTGCCTACTCCAAAGCTCAATAAAGTGAGCAAAATAGCGCTGCCAGTTTTCTTCTTAAGTAAATTCCCTTGGATTTTTCCCAGGCAAAGGAAGCAGAAGTTGTTGTACAAGCCTTGTGAACTACTTTTCAGTCTGTTGGCTTGATTTCCTTTTGTAGTAATGCTTATTGAAATATAATTTTATTGTTTTTGATATTGCAAGTGTTTTTAGTCAAACTGTGAAGAAGACAGATTTCTGGCTTTGCATGTGATCAGGATTGAATAATTTTGAATATTTTTATTTCACTGTTTCTTCTTTCCCTAAAAATAAGTTACCCAGTCAATACCAATGTTTAAGTGAATACTAATTTGATCTTTTTATTGAAATAGGTCCAACTTTTTTGGAGGTGTTTAACACATTATTGAAACACTTGCGCCTCAGTGTTGATTTTGAGTTATCCGGCGAATGTAGTTCTCCAGGTGGTTTTTCAACAAGCAATGATGAGAAATTAGTTCAGGATACAATTATCCAGACCATTGGTGAGTACAGGAATCAGCAATGTGAAATTTCCATGTCATTTCTGATTACATTAAATTGAGCCATGATTCTCATTGTGCATACTATCTATATAAATCTTGGTGGGATAGAGCACTAAACCTCAAATCCCTCTCATGTCATGACTTTATACTAAAACTGTCTTGATAGTTTATGTAGATTGTGAATTTGCAGTTATATTTAACAACCAGCAATCCCTTAAATTTCAAATAAAAGTGCCTTAATTTAAGTACAGCTACATTTGCAAACATTCTAATAAGCAATCAGGAAGATGTTTTTCTGTTTTGTAGAAATGAGATTCTTTTTAGATACTGAATGTTTACACTGTTAAGCTATATCTTCAAAAATAATTTGACAGGCCTATCAGCTAATTTCATTTCAACACAATTTGTGTTTCCTAATTATATCCACAATGGCAGTGTTTCTAATTGATGCCCACATTTCATTGTCTTTTGCTCGGACTAATGCCTATGTGAGGTCACTCAACAAATATTCAACCTGCTGACTTGTACTCTCAGCTAGATGATGATTGAATGTTTTAGTACTTGTGAATTAAATTATAAGTATAGAGGGCAGCACAATTGTTATGATGAGTTGATGGGATCAGCAAGCTCAGTTGGCTAGACAGCTGGTTGCAACGCAGAGTAATACCAAGAGCACAGGATTACTTCCCATATTGGCTGAGGCCACCAGGAAGGCTCGCTCTTTTCAATCTCACCCCTCGCCTGAGGCATGATGACCCTCAGATTAAACTCACCCCTCTAACGAGGGAGCAGTCTCTGATCCTTCGGGTCCATGGTAACATTCACTTTCATGATTCCGAGGAATGCTAATATTATTATGAAGTTAATTCCCATTGGATTCAAATGTATTTTCGCCAACCAACATCGGAGTAACTACACAGTCTTAACAGATTTACAATATTAATGGTAGAGTGCAATAGGAAATAAAATGCATGAAATGAAATATATTTCAGCACTGTCCCAAACCTGTCACTTGCAGTGTGGCAATAGTGACAGTAGCTTCTTACCTGATGCTTTTTATTTCTTCATCTTAAACTATTTGCACCACTACTGTAAATAGTTCTCGTGATGGACTTACAGCCACTTTTGATTTATGCTAGCATCGTATATCCAGAATTAACAAGATGCTCAAAACCATATGAGGGTATGTTCTATTCCTAATGTGTTAGTAAACTAAATAGTAGATGTCCCTGCTGGTTGTGTTTCAACAGCAGTTGGCCATGTAATATTCACCAAACTTAATAGCCTGCCTTCCATATGTAAAAGAAAAATCAAATAACCTTGTTAAGAACTCCTTAAACCCCAATATTATACTATCCACACCATAATACAGTTTAATTGGACAGATAGATAAGAATAGGCAGACGTGTTATATTTCCAAAGTGATTAAAACTGGAATATATTGAAATGCTATAATTGGCGAATACCCTTGCCCACTGTTGTGATCCTGCTGCAGACCATTAATCATCAAACATGATTTCCCATTTGCAAATCCATGCTGACTATGCCAGTCAGATGATTATCAACCACTTGTTTCTTTATCCTATCAGTTATAATAGATTCTAGTATATTCCTACTACTGATGGAAGGCTTAACAGGTCTGCAGTTCCTGTTTCCTTTCCCATTCTCTTCTTAAATAGTGGGATGACATTTTCTACCTTCAGATCCGTAGGAATTATTCTATAGAATTTTGGAAGATGCTGTGTGTTTATCAACTTTCACCCCAATAATACGTCCAGTACAATCTTCTTAGTAATGCTAATTTCATTCAGCTCGTCATTCTCTTCAGACATTTGGATCTCTACTTCTGAGAAATTTCTGAATTCTTCCTCCATGAAAACCGCTGCAAAGTAATCATTTAGCTTCTCTGTCATTTCTGTCTTCCCCATTATAATTTCTGCTGACTCTACTTCAAATAGACTCACATTCGTTTTTAGTTCAATGTTTTCTTTTTATGTACCTCTCGAAGCTTTTGCATTCCAGTTTTGTGATTTTTGCTAGGTTGCATATTCTATTCTTCCTTTTGTTATCAGTTGCTTGGTACTTCCTTGTTGTATTCTATAAACCTTCCAATCCTCAGAATTAGAGTTATTTCTTGCAACTTTATCAGCACTTTTTAAAAAAAAAAAAAAAAAAAATCTTATGCACTGAAAAAACTTAATTTGATAGCCACAGTTGACTGTCATTTTTTGAGATTTTGCATCTTGAAGAGCATTTACTTTCTGATAACAGCACAGGATGTGAAATAGCTCTTCAAAGACTGTGCATTACCTATATACAGTTATGCCTTTTGATGTATTTTCCCTATCCACCTCTGCCGAATTGTGCTTCGTTCTTTCATTATTTCCTATATTCAAACTTAATACTGTTGCTACAAAACCTCACTTTCAAGCATAACAGAAAATTCTATCAAATTATGGTCGCTCGTCTCTAAAGGTTCTTTTACAACAAGATTGCTAATTAGCCCTTTTTATTATTACCTTAATACTAGATTTAGACAGCCATATGCTGCTCTGGAAAACCATTTCTAATATAACAGAAATTCATCCTCCCCAGCTTCAGTGCGAAATTGGTTGACCCAGCGTCTATATGCAGGTTAAAGTCACCCATGAAAACTGTGTTGCCTATCCTTTATGCTTCTCTCGTTTCCTGATTAATGCCACATCCCACACTACCACGACTATTTTGTGACCTATAATTAACTCTAACCAATAGCTGCTGTTGCTTGCTGTTTCTTAGCTCCAAACAAATGGCTCATAATTGTTGTTCTGATCTGACGTCCTCTGCTGTTATCAATGCAACTCCATTAATTTTTCTTTCTCCCGTATCGTTCCTAAACATTTAATATCCTTGAATAAAAATAGAAAGAACTGCGGATGCTATAAATCAGGAACAAAACCAGAAGTTGCTGGTAAAGCTCAGTAGGTCTGGCAGCATCTGTGAAGAAAAAATCAGAGTTAACGTTTTGGGTCCTTCTGAGGAAGGATCACCAGACCCAAAACATTAACTTCGATTTTTTTCTTCACAGATGCTGCCAGACCTGCTGAGCTTTTCCAGCAACTTCTGGTTTTGTTCCTGATATCCTTGAATGTTCAATTCCCAGTCCTGGTCACCACACAGCCATGTTTCTGTAATGACAATTAGATCATATCTATGTATTTCCATTTGCGCCTTCAGATCATCTACCTCATTGCAAATACTGTGTGCCGTCTGATGGAGTGCTCTTAACTTTGTTTCATAAAATCCCTACAGTGTGGAAACAGGTCTTTCAGCCCAACAAGTCCACACTGACCCTCGGAGCATCCCACACAGTCCTATCTCCTTTTAACCCACCCACATCCCTGAACACTTTGGACAGTTTAGCATGGCTAATCCACCTAGCCTGCACATCTTTGGACTGTGGGAGGAAACCGGAGTTTTTCTGACATATTTCTGCTTTTGAAGCATACCCAATGCTCAGCTTTGTTTCTCCTACCTTTTGGTCCTCCTGCCATTTTTTTCGACTTCCTATTGCTAACTTTACTTTCTTCTACTTTGGGTTACTCCTCAGGTCCCCACTCTCCAGACAAGCTGGTTTAAATCCACCCCAGCAGCACACTCGAATCTCTCTGGGAGGATATCGGTCTCAGTCCGGTTAAGGTGTGACCTGCCCAATTTGAACAGGACCTACCTGCCCCAGAACCATCTGAATCCCTTAAATTTCTGATGCCTTCCTTCCAACACCAATTCTCCAGCTACATGTTCAAATGATCACTCTTCTCATTCTTGCACTCTATAGCTTGTCGCACCTGGAGTAATCCTGGGACTACTGCTGCCAAGGTTTTGCTTTTTCATTTCCTTCCTAACTCCCTGAAATCTTCCTGCTGGACTTCATCCCTCTTCTTACTTATGGTGTTGGTACCAATGTGGACCATAACTTAATGCTGATCACTTCTCCCAGAAGGATATCCTCCAACCACTCCCTGACATCCTTGACCCATTGGAGAGACCGCACAACATCCTGGTGTCATACTAACTAGCACAGAAGTGCTTATCAGATCTCTCATGATTACTATTTTGTTTCTTCTTCCTCTTCCCATATACAGCTGAGTCACTTATATTGCAACAAGCTTGGCTCTGACTGCATTCTTCTTAAAAATCATTACCTTCACAAGCTTCCAAAATGAAATCCAAAATGGATCAGCAAACATGATAGACAGGACTTATGTTTACCTGTGGGGTAGTCATCATTTTCCCTCTGTGTGCTTCTAATCTGAGGTGTTTACGTTCTACCTTTTGTGGATGCACAACAGTGACTCTGGACACTGCTCAAGTCCTGAGATTCAGACCTCAAGTTTGTGCAGTTGGAGATACCTCCTGCAGATATGTTTGTCGAGGACATGTGGCATGTCCATAATATCTCTCATTCCACATGGTATGCACTCCATTTGGCCTTTCTGATCTGCCATTCCATAACACTCTAAAATCTATTTGTAACGCTTAGAATAAATGTGGACATACTATGAAAACTTAAGCTGACAGAAAAAGAGAGAAAGAAATCTAGAGATTTAAACCAATTCTAAATATCCAACTTTCACTTTAAAGATTGGTTAGTAGGTTCGGTAAGTATTTCTAATCAACTGTTTTCCTGCACTCATGACGTCATGTAGCTATTGATTTCAATGCAGATAGGCCTCTCAATCCACACCTTGTTTTCTTTCCCGCTCATCTCTTGCTCTGGAGACTTTATTTCTTGCATTAAACCTTAATTAAAGCACCTCTTTTTCTCCCTCTACCCCAAAGTCTGTCTTTGATCCATATTTTCAGTTACTCAATGTGTCTCTGTCTCGGTCTCACTCTGACAAACGTCCCCCTCGTTCTGACCATGTGACCTACACTCGTATTGATAATGTTTGCCTTGTAAGCTGTTGAAACTGCAAGGTGGAAAGGATGTAGCCAAGTAAATTGGGTTCTGGGATCTGAGCCAGCAGGTCAGGTAATTCTGACAATCGGGTTACAGCATTATGAAATTAGCAGTACAAATATTAACAACGAATTGTAATAAGAATGTTGAATTCACGGGGTCACTTTTAAACTTGCTGCTTCTCTTTAAAACAGAGGAGGAAAAACTTTTCTCCGAGGGTACTAAATCTTTTAAAATCTTCAATATCTACTGAAACCTGAAAAAATGTGACTTCAAATGTGCAGTAGTTAATTTTAATGCCAGAGAGTTTGACTGCCAGTGCAAGAAGTTCACATGGCTTGAAGTCTCTGAATAGAGAGCCAGGCAGTGAGATATCACTTTGCTTCTTGAAGCTGTTGTGGGATTGATGCAATGTGTTATTTTAACACCAAATTTTGACCCCGCGTGGTATTTAGATTTATACAGTACCAGTTTGATAGTTTGGTAAAGGCCTTTTGATCCTCAGAACACTTCTTCGATTACGACGCAGGAGGAGGCTGTTTGGCCAATTTTGCCTGCAAAGGCCCATCAAATGAGCATTATTACCTAGTGCCAATCTCCTACATTTTCCATATACCTTTGCACATTATTTTTATCCAAATAATCATCGAATGCCCTTTTGACTGCCTAAAGGGAGTCTGCCTGCGCCGCTTCCAGGCATTTGCCTTCCATATCCTAAACACCTCGCTCCACCCTTGCTTCTTTTGCAGATTACTTTAAATGTACTTGTTCATTTTATGAATGGGAACAGTTTCTCCTTGTCCACTGTATCCTGCCCGCTCATGATTTTGAAAACCTCTATCAGATTTTCTCTTAATTGTCTTCTCTACAAGAAGAATAGTCCCAAGTTCTCCCATCTGTCCTCATAACTGAAGTTCCTCATCCCTGGTACCATTCTTGGAAACAGTTTCTGAGCTTTCTCCAATGATCTGCGTACCTTTGCACCCAGGTCCCTTTGCTCCTGCACCACCTTAGAATTGTACCCCCTGTTTTATATTGTTTTTCAATGTTCTTCCTACTAAAAGTGCCTCTGCGTTGAATTTCACCTGTCACTTAACTGCCTACACCACCAGCTTGTCTATGCTCATCTGGAGTTGTATACTTCCACCATTTACAGCTTTTTCAAGTTTTGGGTCATCTGCAAACTTTGAAACTGTCACCTACAACCAAAATCTAGATGTATAGTATATGTCAGGAAATACAATCCATTGCTGGGTAACTACAAACCTCCCTGCAGCCTGAAAAACATCCATTAGCCACTACTGGTATCACAGTATGGAGTTGGAGGAACACAGCAGGCCAGGCAGCATCAGAAGAGCAGGAAAGTTGACGTTTTTGGTCAGGACCCTTCTGAAGCTGTTCCTCCAGCTCCATACTGTGTTATCTCTGACTGCAGCATCTGCAGTTCTTGTTAACTCTCATTAACCATTACTGTACTCTCTTTTTTTCCCTATCGCCTCAGCCAATTTTGTATCCATGTTGTTTTGGTCCGTTTTATTCCATCACTTATAACTTCCCTCACAAGTCTGTTGTATGGCACAGTATCAAAGGTTTTCTAGAAGTTCATGTTATACCACATCAACAGCTTTACCCTCCAAGCCTTTCTGTTACATCTTTAAATAAAATTCTAGCAAGTTGTGTATTCCCCTTTAAAAATCTGTGCTGGTTTTTCTTAATCACACATCTTTTTTCATGTGACTGCTAACTCTATCCAGATAATTGTGTTTAGAAGCTCAAAGTTAAACTGACTGGTCTGTAATTGCTAGGATTATCCTTGCAATCTTTCTTGAACGAAACAATTTTCCAGTTTTCTGGCACCTCCCCCAAGTCAAGGGAAGACTGAAAGATTATGGCCAGTGCCCCTGCAATTTCCCTTGCACCTCCTTCAGTATCCTTGGATGTATCTCATCCAATGTCAGTGCCTTATCAACCTCCAGTACCAATAGTCTATCCAGTACTTCTTTGCTATCAATTTTGAATCCTTCCACTCCCTTCTTACCCCTGAAGTTGTCTATAAAAGATAGAACCTGAGAAATATCTCTTTTAAGTGAACAATAAACAGAAAACTTCGTAGTCTTAGCAGCATAAATTATCTTTTGAAAAGATTCTCTGTTCAACCTTCCCTCTACCATTAGAAACGCAAAGCAGCATTTGTAAGTGTGCATTTTTTTTAAACATGATCCTGCTGGTTATAAATATCATGAATAATATGTTTCAGTCTTTTGTGCCTGAATCTATAGAATCAAAGGCATGTATGTTGCTTAAAATGCTGAGATGACAGCATTAACTATTCTTAAGCCAGCAATTAAATATTGATGTGAAATTTCCAAAAGTAACATATGCAAACATATTGAGCTAGTTTTAAGGTCAGTAATTACTGTGAAGCTAGCAGTAGTGTACAGTCATAGAACAGTATAGTACAGGAACAGGCCCTTTGGCCTACCATGTCTGTGCTGACCATGAAACCATTCGAAACTAATCCCATCTACCTGCACATGGTCCATATCCGTCTATTTCCTGCCTGTTTGCGTGGGTGTCTAAATGCCTCCTGCCAGAAAATGCTGTTAAAATATTCTCAACGATTCAGTTGTTTCCATAGTGATACCAAGTATTAAACACTTGTGAAGTTGTTGTTTCACCACATTAATTGAGTTTAGTTTGCATGTATTTGGGTGCATGTAGAGGGAAGAAAATCCCCGCATGAAACAACACCCGTTAAAGAGTCCTCAGTAAGGACTTGCAGTGAAAATAGTTAATTGCTAGCCTTTAATTTAATTGATGAAAAGATTTAATTGCTAACTAATGATAATCTCAGACAAGTATTGCTATGTGATACTGACCTTGCAGCCAAGTGGTTATTCTGTCAATTGTAGTGGGCTGCATGGCAAAGAACATTGTACATTGGATATTTGTACATCACCTAAATGGTGGACAGTTTATGTTTAATGCTATCAA
>NC_063335.1:70975673-71079919 GCF_021869965.1 Rhincodon typus | reverse complement strand
AGGAAAAAGGCTCCCACTGTCCACCCTATCTAATCCTCTGATCATCTTGTATGTCTCTATCAAGTCACCTCTTAACCTTCTTCTCTCTAACGAAAACATCCTCAAGACCCTCAGCCTTTCCTCATAAGACCTTCCCTCCATACCAGGCAACATCCTGGTAAATCTCCTCTGCACCCTTTCCAATGCTTCCACATCCTTCCTATAATGCGGTGACCAGAACTGTACGCAATACTCCAAGTGCGGCCGCACCAGAGTTTTGTACAGCTGCAACATGACCTCATGGCTCCGAAACTCAATCCCTCTACCAATAAAACCTAACATACTGTACGCCTTCTTAACAACGCTATCAACCTGGGTGGCAACTTTCAGTGATCTATGCACATGGACACCAAGATCTTTCTGCTCATCCACACTACCAAGAGTTGTCCAGTAAAAATCTGTTAGGGTCATAACTATAAGGAATACATTCTGCACCACCAGCCTGTCAATTGGATTTTGACAAAGCAGCCTAGGAAGATGGGCTTCAGATTGGTTTCACAGGCAACATCGAGGGCCGAAGGGCCTGTACTGCGCTGTCATGTTCTATGTTCTATGTTCTAATTATGGTGACACGGTGGCACAGTGGTTAGCACTGCTGCCTCACAGTGCCAGGGACCTGGGTTCGATTCCAACATTAACAACTGTCTGTATGGAGTTTGCACATTCTCCCCCTGTCTGCATTGGTTTCCTCCAGGTGCTCTGGTTTCCTACCACAGGTTAGGTGCATTGGCCATAGTGTCTAGGGATGTATAGGTTAGGTGAGTTAGCCAAGGGAAATGTAGGGTTATAGGGTAGGAAGGTGAGTCTGGGTCTGATGCTCTTTGGTGAGTAGAGTGGACTTGTTGGGCTGAATAACCCGTTTCCACACTGTAGGGATTATATTCTTCTACTCTAATTGTTAGTTAAAACCCTGAAATCCAAGGCTGTAGCAACTAAAATAAAAATTATGAAAATAAATCCCATAGTTTACATCACACTGTTGAAAAGTCCATTTAAAGAGAGGGCAGGAAATTAAGAGGGGAGGATGCAAAACTGATGAGAACTTCCAGAATATGCACCTTCAATCATACTTGCTCTTCAACCAGCAGCCATCAGCACCTTGCATGCAAAGATTCAGAGTTTAGAGAAGTGTACACTGGCTGATTTATCAATCATAAAAAAAGTGTAATTTGTCCAGAAAGTGCACAGACATAATCCACATCCTAGCTCTGTCAAGAAGAGATGCAGACTTTAGGGCTGAACCTTTAAACGAATCATGTTTTCTTTCCACTAACATACGCTGATGTGTTCAATTCAACATAAGACGTAATAGACAACAAATGACCAAGAACCATTTAGTTCACTTTGTCTGCTGATACTTATGATAAGACAATACTGGATTAACTGACTAATTATTGCAATTAATTAGGTCTACAAAAGCCTGCCACGTTTTCAAGGGCAACTAGGCAACTGGTCAGCCATTGATGTCCATATCCCACGGGTAAATTTTTTTTAAAGTTTCAACATAAAAGGAGGAAAAATTTAGTGGCGAGCTTTCCTTTCTCTTGTCCTGTGATGTTGAGATACTTGGAAGGCCAACATGTGTAATCCATCCTTTATTGTCTTTGAACCGAGTGGCTTGCTAGGCCGTTTCAGAGAGCAGTTAAGAATCAACCACATTTCTGTATGTTTAATGTCACATGTAAACCAGACAAGGCAAGAATGGCCAGATTCCTTGCCTTGACATTAGTGAACCTGTTTCACATTTCTCTAAAGCTGCAGCTCTATTTGTAAGTGTAAACTAAAATATTGGTAAGCTCTTTTAAACCATGTGTTGTCCATTCCATTATAGATTCTCATTTTTGTAGAATGAGCATCTTGTCAGGGCTGAAGTGATGTGTTTCTCTCCATGACGTAGCTCTTGAATATATGTAGCCTTAAGCTAGAGATTCCACATTCAAGAGATTATTTATCTCAGTGCTTTGTTTTTTTTTCCTGTCTGATAGTTAACCGCACATTCTTTGTTGGCAGGTTTAAAATTGCTATATTTTCTTTGCAGCCTCCCTCTGCTGGAAGAAAGCCAGTCTGAGGTTGGAGGAATAACTCCTTGGAGACTCTACCCATTCCACTAATGGGGCAATCTTTCCTTAAGTCATCCCCATGATTGAATTTTCCCAGCTATTTTGGGAATTTGCCACTTTACCCACCACATTATTGCTGCATTTCACCCACGTTTCCTGCATTACTCCAGAAGTTTAGAAACTGAATAGAGTTCCAGCAAAGATCAACCCACTTATCAACAGATTTCTGATATAACAATCCACACCTGCCTCCTGGAGTAATTTGTTTTAGTCTTTTTTGGATAGTGGATGATATTTAAAAAGCCATATGCAGATAGTGCTCCAGCAGTGGTAGTTGATAGGATTATCCAAAATTTTGACTCCTCAAAAACAAAGGAATGGTAACCTGTATGTTAGTCAGAATATGTGCCTTTGATTGAATGTTGGAGGTGATGGCATTCCCCTGACGTTATGACCTTCACTGATCAGGCAAAGAGAAACAGAGGAGAAAGGTGCTGTCAAAAACACTGCAATAAATTTCATCTATTAACCTCCTGAAATATCTTTATCCTATTCATAGTTAACTACATCTTTCAGTTGCTTTTTTGTCAACTGCAGATTAGGTATTAGACTTCATACTCAAGTCCCAAAAAGTTTATATTTTGTTTTTAATTGACTAAACTTTAATTTGAGGTATTGTTCTGTAATGGTATAAGTTTTACTGTACAACCTGATAACTGTGTGCATTATTGAATATCAAAGTAGCTCAGTGCTGTGTTCATTTTTTTTTATTTTAGGCTTTTTTGGGAGTAGTCTTCCAGATTATCAAAGATCAGAAATCATTATGTTTATTATGGGGAAGGTACCCATTTTTGATGCTGGATCACATTCACTGGATGCCAGCCACTGTGGGTAAGTGTTCAATAAGATAGCAGAAGGCCTTTCATTAATAGAAGGGAAAAAAATGTTTTGCATATACTGCTGTACATTTGTGTCACTATTTTGACATTGGGCACTTTTTTTCAGCCATAATTGATCATGCCTTGTAATCTTGCCGAGAGAAACTACAAATTTGGCTGAGTACGGAAATATGATAACTTATGGTGTAGGAGGCCTCGGCTTAAGTTGAAGCTAGACTAATTAGAATAGTTTTAGGAACCTCTCCATTCTGTCTGGGGTCTGAAATGCATGACCTGATGGTGATTGGTGCCGATGGTGAAACCCACCCTGCTACTCACCCCACAGTGGGAGAGTGATCCATCTCTAACACAGATGTTATCTCCTTAAGAGCTTCAGTACAAGGCTGAGAGTGCTCCACGAGTAACCACTTTTACCTAAATATTATAGAACAAAAGCTATTTCAGGGTAAAGAAAGTGAGCATACATCATGCATGCGGACGCAATAATAAAGTTTGACAAGTGAGAGTATGAAGAGACTAGGAATGAAGTAAAAAAAAGTTAGGCAGTTAGAGGAGCATGAAATTATATTAAGGAGATTAATGCAAAATGGTAAAACATCCTACAGTTGTACGAATATAAAAATATTTCAGGATAAGAATAGGGACGGACGGGGATAAAATCCTAAATGATGAAATATCAGAAATATTTAGTTTTTTTGTAGTATTTGCCAGGGATACAGATTGGGTGGATGTGGCATTGTGAAATAAGATTAGAAATAATGTAACCACATTTGAGATAGAAGAGAGGTCTTAAATAAGCCAATTAAACTCTCGAGAGCACTCTTCAGGTCCAGCTTAATTCAATTTTTGAAATTTATAAGAATCTAGAGAAGAGATGATAGAGGCATTCCGATTCATAGTTAAAAATTGGTTAGAGAAAGGTGCACAGGAAAATAACCAAAGATAACATTATTCCTGTATTTAAGGAAATTGAACATGTGTGGGGGAGTTGTAGACTTGTCTGCTTCAGGTAGTAAGAAATATAATGGGGGGGAGAAAACAGATGAATATCTAGATGCCAACAACATTATATTGATTAGTCAACATAGAACTCAAAAATGAAAGTCTTGCTTGCCAACCCTCATTCAGTTTTTGAAGAGACGATAGAATAAGTGATGGATTGAAATAAATGTTAACATAGCACATTTCCAAAAGCCTTTTTATCAGGTTCCACATGATACACTTAAATTAGCATGTGCCACAGTCAGATAATAACTATCAGAATGGATGGCAAATTGCACGATAATGTCCAGCTTTGGATATAAGGTAGTTATTCAAAGAGGAAGAAGATGAAAAGTGAGGCCTCACCTCAAGTGAGATATTGGGACTACTATTGACAACTGGTATAAATGGTCTAACCTTTGAAATCAAAAACCACAGCATGGAATTCACCATTTTCAAAGGGATCAGAGAGTCCTAGATTTCTTCAGCATGGAAATAGACCCTTCGGTCCAACTTGTCCATACCTACTAGATATCCTAAATTAATCCAGTCCCATTTGCCAGCATTTGGCCCGTATCCCTGTAAACCCTTCTTATTCATGCACCCATCCAGATGCCTTTTTAAATGATGTAATTTGACCAGCCTGTACTTCCTCTGGTAGCTGATTCCATGCAAATACCACCCACTTTGTGAAAAAGTTGCCCCTTAGGTCCCTTTTATATCTTTTCCCCTCTCACCTTAAACCTGAGCCCTCTAGTTTTGGGCTCCCCTACCCTAGGGAAAAGACCTTGGCTATTCACCATATCCATGCCCCTTGTGATTTTGTAAACCTCTATAAGGTCACCCCTCAGCCTTCGATGCTTCAAAGTGTATGGCACAAAACCAGGATCAAATTAGTGCGCTGTGGAAACATTAGTTGGTAGGTGGGTCAGTTTTTCTCTGCAATGAAACCAAGGGAGAGATTGATTGTGATGGAAGTGGATAGAAGAGCACTTGGTATGGATGCAGGAGCAGAAAAGATGATTAGGTGTCTCCAATGAGTGAGTGGGGAATACAGAGGTCAGGAAGGGTTATTAGTTTGGAAAGATGTGGCTGGGAGTTGTTGAATGGACATGGTGCATGCATCACTGAGAGTTCTAACACATGAATCTTCATTAGAAGTGCTTGCATTGGCAGTGTTAGTGAGTAATTGATCTGTGAGAGTGAGGTGACAGACGTTACACTTGCCCTTGCAAAGCACAGAGAATCATTGAGCTTGTGAATGTTGCATTTCACTCTGTGTACTACACTGACCCAGACCTGCTATCTCAGACCAGTGTTAAGGGCAGTTCCTGGTTTGCAGCACCTAAAGTACTGTAGAGTCAATGTTTAAATATGGCACCAGTTGCATGAGCATCACAAAGTCCTGGCAGCGTGAGCACTTCTTCCTCCTCTGTGCTTTGTGATTCAATGAAATGAGCTTTTGTAGAGGCTGATTGGTAGAATAGTGAGATGAAGAGTAGAAGATTGTGTGAGAAAACTACCCTTCAAACATGATGGGCTGGGCACCTAAATCTCACTTGAAAAAGCTCTGCCTATAAATAGGAAAACTCAGCCCACAATTTTTAAGTTCATAAAACTGTCAACATTCTGCAGTGGAGGAGGGTCTAGGCCGGAAACCTCAGCCTTCCTGCTGCTATGATGCTGCTTGGCCTGCTGTGTTCATCCAGTTGTGCAGTTGTATCTTTTATACAATACCACCTCTTCTGTCTATTTAATGCATTAAGGTTGAAATGTGGAACCCTGCTGAATGCATGGATTTAATTTACAACTGGATTATTAGGCAACTTGTCAGGTGCTAAAAGCTTTCCTGCTCCAAATTGTGCCACAAAACACAGTATGGAAAATTGTTTCCATTTTCTTAACGTTGACTGCAATTTGCATTGCAATTTTGTTGTTAAGATTTCTGGAAAATATGTCTTTGCCACTTTAGTCAGTATTTATAATTGACTCATCCTGCCAATTTAAATTAAAGAATGTTTTACAAATGTTATCTGATCTTCAGTATATGAATAATGATGACTAGGTTGTATTTATTGGCCTGAC
This sequence comes from Rhincodon typus, assembly GCF_021869965.1. Lineage (NCBI taxonomy): Eukaryota > Metazoa > Chordata > Chondrichthyes > Orectolobiformes > Rhincodontidae > Rhincodon > Rhincodon typus. The sequence goes on along the minus strand of NC_063335.1, from coordinate 71,073,855 downwards.
AAGGTGGTGATTGACTTCCTTTATGAATCATCAAGGCTGTTCTAGTGATAATGTTAGGAGTTTAAACCAGGAGTTTAATGACGTGAATTTTTTTAATTTAAAATTAATTAGCTGGCCTATTTATCTATGATCCTTTTAAATAAATTTCAGGATATTGAATAGATTTGTATCGTCTGTATGTATAAAATGTAATCCTTCAAACAAGATTGAAAAAACTTTAAAATGCATTGTCTTTCAGGGAGTGTATAACCTGATTTGATTTGATTTATTGTCGTGTATCCCTAAGTACAGTAAAAAGCTTTGTTTGCGAGCAGTACAGGCAGATCATAGTAAGCAAGGATGTAAAGATTATAGGGTGATAAAACTTGGACAGAATGAGGCATATAGGTTACACGCACAGAACGTGCGCGAGGCAAGATCAACATTATTTGAAGTTAGAGAATCCATTCATCAATCTAATAACGACAGGGAAGAAGCTGTTCTTGAACCGGCTGGCGCATGTGTTCAATATTCTGTATCCTCTGCCTGACAGAGGAGTTGTAGGTGGGCAGTACAGGGGTGAGATGGGTCTTTGATGATGTTGGCAGCCTTCCACGACAAAGAGAGGTGTAAATGGAGTCCATGAATAGAAGGTTGGCTTCTGTGGTTGTCTGGTCTGTGCACACAATCTTCTGCAGTTTGTTACGGTCCTGGGCAAAGCCCTACCAGGCTGTTATGCACCCAGACAGTATGCTTTCTTTGGTGCTTCTGTAAAAGTTGGTGAGAGTCCTTTATTCACATACCATATTTCCTTAGCCACCTGAGGAAGAAGGTGTTGTTGGTAGGTTGAGAGAGTAATGCTGGAATCCTACAACTATAACATTAGGGAAAATTAGGACTCAAGTTGTGGAACATATGGATTAAAATGCAATGCAACTAAATAGTTATTGTCTGAATGAGATGTGATATAGATCCACTGCCTATTGCCATGTGCTTTTGTGAACATTTTTTAAACTTTTGATTAGAAAGGTAACCATATTCTAAACTGGACATATCTTGTCACTTAATTTTCCTCTTTAAATTCAATTTCTGAGCTATGACTAGTCCTAGCTATGTATATTCAGTGCATTCTGGGATCTTTCCTGGTCTCTCAAAAAACTGAACTGTATTTTAACAAGCAAAACAAGTTGCTGTGTATAAATGTTTACATCATTTTATCCTTTTCAGAGATCGGGGAACAAAAGCCATTCAAGTCATGCTTCTCAGATCTCTACTTATGGTAAGTGTTAAATATTGAACTCTAAACAAAAAAGTGAAAAATCACTTCCAGGATGACTGTTAATTTAATCTGAACTTGAATTGTTAGGATAATAATTCTAATCAGTAACGCAAATAGATCCCAGTTTTGATTCTGTGCTTAATGCCATTTCAATTCCTAATTGTAGAACAGGTTGACCTAGACACTACTGATAAATAACAACTTCATCTTTTCGAGGAATAATGACATTTTTGAAGATCTTTTTCATTTTTTTTTGTTCTCGTCTTTAATTCTGCATCATATGTAGAACTTGACAGGTAATTTTTATATGTGTCTGTCTGTACAGTAGGAATAATTTCTATATTCTTTAAAGTTTATATGATTTTAGCAAAAAGGAGTCATGCAAAATATATTTTAGAATGCAGTTGTAGTGAGCACTTTATAGCATATATCCAACTATCTGCTTAATGCCATGGAAAGATTTCAAAATGTTAGGCATTCAAGGTGATGTAACATAAGTGTTTATGCATTTGTGTTAGTGATGTGGCATGATCCCAGCTGATGTTCTTACAAAACTGCTAAGATCCCAGACTGAATTCTTAGTCGGGTAGACCATAGTTTGTTTAATTGAGGTGGTTTTTCACTGAGTTACAATATTGGAGATTTTTTTTCAACGATAAAAAAAAGTTAATAGGCAAAGAAAATGAAATAGAACAAACCAATCCTTTTTACTTACAACAAAAACAAATAGTTTTGGATTCACACGTGAAGTATAATCCCATTAATCCCGAAATACCCCTCTGCCAGTTTTTAAAAAAGTCCTTTGTACGATACTTACGCCAGGATCCCTTTCTCTAACACCTCAGTAGATTTTAGGTAGCTGTGACTAATTGTTGGCTGGAAATGCTGTTTGCTTATTCTTCGAGCTATCATACATCTGAGATTAAACAACTGCAATTTCAAGTTCTTTTCAGTTTTTTATCCTAATGTTTCCAGTCTAGGGCCACCACTAACTCCTCACTGTACGGAGAGCTAATTTGCTATGGTCTCTTCTTCTTGGGTGCACTGCACTATAGATTCATCTCCACAAAAGAACTTCACAGACTCTCCAAAACAAAGTAAAACTAAAGTGAAAGTCTCAAAGTCTGAGTGTTTTCCTTGTGCTTTAAAAAAAATTTTCTGAGACCTAGAAATTTCTAACAGACCTTAACAAAAAGAGTTCGCTATTCAATGTTCACCCTCGACAAACTTTTAAAAGAAATCACTATGGCTACAGAAATACAAGTTAGGTATTAATTTCAGACACACAAAACCCATTTATAAAAAATAGGATCTTGGTGGTCTAGTAAGAACATGGTCACCCATAACTGACACAAATACACAAACACTTATCTTACATCATCTAGGAATTCTTCCCATTGTGCCTACATTGTGCTGTAAGCTGGTCACTACAACTGCATTCGAAAATACATTTTATAACTCAAAATTCAAGAAAACAAATTTAAATAATATTTTAAAAAATCTATAAATCAGATGGTTTAAAAGGTCTGTGTATTTTCTTCAAAATCTTGTGTATAGCATGTGCCTTCTATCCGTAGTCCTTTCTGAGGAAGGGTCATTTGACCTGAAGCGTTAACTCTGATTTCTCTCTGCAGATGCTGCCAGACCTGCTGAGCTTTTCCAGCGAGCGCACTATTTATTCATGGAATATGGGTGCTGATAACTGGGCCAGCATACGTTTCCTATCCCTAATTGTGCTTGATAAGTGCAGTGAGCTGCCATCTTGAACTGCTTCAGTTCACGGTGTGTAGGTATGCCAATAGCACTGTTAAAGTGTTCCAGAGTGTTAACCCAGTGACAGTGAGGGAATGATAACTGAGTTTCAAGTCTAGATGATGTGTGGCTTGGAAGCAAACTCGTGTTGCTCCCATGTATTTGCTGTCCTTGACCTTAGTTTGAAAGATTCAGTTGATTGCAAGACATGCTGTATAGGCTGCACACTATTGCCATTAAGTGTTGACGTTGGGAAGCAAATGTTTTAAGGTGGTGGATGGATGTCGATCAAATGTGCTTTGTGCTAGATTCTGGCAAGTTTCTCTACTGTCGCTGGAGATATACTCACCCCAAAAGTAGACCGTATTCTATTTTACTCCTAACTTGACGCTAGTATATAATGGACAGGCTGCAGAGAGTCAGCATGACAGTTACTCATCTCAGAATTCCTAGATCTGACCTGCTCTTGTAATCATGTTATTTTTTATGACTGGTCCAGTTCAGTTCCTGTGGTAGCAGGACGTTGATGTTTGGGGGATTCAGTGATACTTTTTCCTTTGACTTTCAATGGAAGTATTAAAAGTTTGATCTGACTTGATTGAACTTCTGTTTGACATACACTGGCTTCATTCAAATTGAAACCCCTTTTGAATGACATTTTAAAGCATAAATTTGCAATGTTAATGCTCAAGCTCTGAGGACACATTTGACTATTTCCAGATATCTGTAAAAACAATCAAAGTGGTTTAAAAATAAAATTGTATAAGGAAAAGAGAAATCAAAGGAAATTGGCAACAGATCCAAATGTAGAAGATCTGTAACACTCTACAGACTAATGGGTAGTCCAAATGTAATTTTAATGCAGTTTCTTAAGACATGATTTTTATTTCCAACATGTGAACTTCTCATAGAGGTATAAATCAAACAGGAGATACAGGTTTCTTCGTGCCTGACTATTTCAGTCATTTTGACCAAAATGTTGATTTCAATTCACATTGGTTTGTTTATTGATGGCTTTATGAAATGTGGAGATAAACTGGGAGACTAGTGGCTGATTCTACCTGTTTTATTTTGAAAGCCAGTAGCAATTAGAAGATGATATTAGATAATTAATTATATCTCTTTTCTCTCTCTATTACTACTAGGTGACTTCAGGATATAAGGCCAAAAGTGTAGCAGCTGCCCTTCCATCTCCATTTTTAGATCCAATACTATCTGTTTCACTAATGGAAGATAGTGAGCTAAGGCAACTTGTATTGCAAATTCTACATAGTCTCATTGATCGTCACGAGAACAAGGCAAAAATCAGAGGAATGAGGTAAATGCTTTTTCATTGGAATATCTTACTATGTATGGATGCTTATTACTTTTGTTCAGGCATGTATGCTCCACTTGAATGAGAAATACAGGCTCTAATGTTAATTATTTCCTAGCAAGGATCTCTTAAATGCGACTCCGTTCACTTTAAAAATACATTGTAAGAAAGGGATGTAACAGTACAATTCTAGTTGGATCCTTATATGGAGATACAAATAATTACAGAACTTTAGCAAATTAAACTCTCAAACAGCACCTTCTAATGAGAATAGGCTTGTGCATGCAAAGTCACTTCTGCATATTGAATTACTATGGAATTAAATCTATCCTAGCACTTATGGCTGCTATAAAATCAATATTTTGTTCTTGTATCATAGATTTCCCTAAATATAATGTATAATTCCTCATATACATTGTATATTATGCTGGCCATATAAGGTGAAGTAAATTTGTAGTGTGTGGTAGCGCATTTTTCAGAAAAATTCTTGCAGTATAGATGGGTTTATTGGAGCTAGAGTTATAAGTAACGCTAAAGCCTAATTGTATGGTATGCCAGTGTAAAATGTCAAATTTAATACCCAGCAAAGGTATTTTCATTGGAAGCACTGCTGTATTTTCAAAGTTACGTAGTTGAAATGTAATTGGTGCACTCTTATGGATGTACGTTTCTGTTTCCATTTTGGCAATGCATGCAAACATACGACCATATTAAATGGGAGCAGAAGTAAACCATTCAACCCCTCAAGTAACTTCGCCATTCACTAAGATCATGGCCGATCTATTTGTGTTTCGAATTTCTATATTTACATCTGCTACCCCTCGGCCCCTATAACCTTTGATTTCCTTGCCTAACAAGACTGTATCTACCTCTGTCTTTAAAAATATTTAATGACCCAGCCTCCAATACTTTGTGGCAGAGTTCCTAAGCCTCTTAACTCCGAGTGAGAAAAGGTCTGCTCATCTCCTCCTAAAAAGTGATCCCTAATTTTAAAATAGTACCATGTAGTTTTGGGCTGACCCATAAGAGGAAATATACTTTCCACCATCGCCTTATCAAGACCATTCAGGATCTTAGATGCTTCGCTGAAGTCACCCTCACTATAGTTTCAGACTGTTGAATGGATTGTAGTCTCAAATAATGTAACCTGTATGCCTCTAAGTCTTTTTGATCTGTACATCCTTTGCTTGCTGTGATCTGCCTGTACCACTCGTAAACAAAGCTTTCACTGTATTTTGGTACACATGATGATATCAAAATCAAAAGTGGAAACAATCCCAGCCTGTGCCAACTATCATCATAAGACATTATTGCCAATGAGGGAGTGCAACAAAGGTTCACACGACTCGTCCTGGAGTGGCAGGATGGCCCAATGAAACAAAATTGGGAAAATTGGGCCATGTTCAGTAAATTTCAAAGAATGAAAAGTGATCTTCTTGAAAATAGCAATTAATGCAGGTAAGAAGTTTCCCTTAGTTGGGGAATCTGGACTCAGGGAGTACAATTTAAAAATAAGAGGGATGCTACTTAGATCTGAGATGAAACAGTATTTTAATTAGTGGGTGAACATTGGTATTTTCATCCAGAGGTCTGTGGAAGATCTGTCTTTGAACACGTATAAGGTAAAGATTGATTTCTGATTACCAGTAGCATACAGGGTAATGGGAATGGGATGTTTAAAGGGCATTGAAGTATTCAGTCAGCTACGATTGTATTAAATGATTGCAAAGGTTCAATGGGCTGAAAGACTTAATCATGCTCTTGTATTCCTAACCTGCTTGTTCCAGGTATCAATCTAGTAAATTTACTCTGAAATGCCTCCAATGTACTTGCATCCCTTCTTAAATAAGGAGATCAAAACTACACTGTATTTGAGATGTTTTCACCAAAAACTGAATTACAACATCCTTGCGTTTGTTAAATTTCTCCTTGTGAGAAAGGATAGCATCCTATTACCTTTCTTGATTACACGCTGTACTTGCATACTAGCCTTGTGCTCCTCATGTACTAGAACACCTAAATTCCACTGCACCTTGAAATTCTGCAGTTGTTTAAGTAATAGTCTGCTTTTTAATTTTTCCTATCAAAGTGAACTACTTCACGTTTTCCTACATTATACTCCAGGTGCCAGGTTCTTGCTCACTCACTTGGCCTATCTATCGGTCTGGATCCACTTTTTCTTGCTCGCAATGTACTTTTCTACCTATCTTGACGTCATCTGTGAATTTAGCTAGCAGTCCTTTGTTCCTTTAATTTAAGTCATTGCCATAATTGTAAGAAGCTGAGGCCTGAACGCAAAGTCTTGCAGGATTCTGGTCATCACATCCTACCAATCAGAAATGGTCCATTTATACATCCTATAAAGTTCATACCTTTTTATTTCCTTTATTTTTGACTGTGAACTAAAAGAAGATACTGCTGTGAACTGAGGACGCTATGCAAAGAATGGCTGCAATTTTAAAAAAAAAATTACTCAAGCTTATTGTGAGTTATGTTCAATGTTGCAATACGTTAGTTACATGTGGTTTTTCCTTTGATACCATCATTCTGATTCTCTCTAGTTACCTTGAGTTTTTCTATGTGCATAGTTATAATCTCCTAAATTGATTTCAACACCTTCGCCACAACAGTCCTATAGCTTCCTGTTTTACATTCCCCCGCCCCCTCTTCAAATAGTGGAGTATTATTTGCTACTTGCCACTCTGATGGAACTTTTCCTGAATCAAGGGCATTTTGGGAAATGAAGATCAACGCATGAAATCCATGTGGACCAGAGACTTGAGGCTTTATTGCTTCCCTCATCATTGCAATTTCACTAAATTCCGCTCTCCTTTCCACCTGCTGATTTACAGGCATTACTGGAATGTTTTTGTTTCCTCTAAAGCGAAGAAGTAAGCGAAGTATTTGTTCATTTTATCTGCCATACCTTATTATCTAATTTTGAACTCCCCATTCTCCCTCTGCCAGTCTGGCAATCACTTTACCATTTTTGTCTGCAGATGCTGGAAACTGAAAAATCAGAAACTTTTGCCGAACCAGCTGGGTTTTTCAGCATCTGTGGAGAAGAAAGCAGAGTTAACATTTCACGTCCAGTGACCGTTCTTTGGATCAGTTCTGAAGGGTCACTGGAGTCCACATTAGCCCTACTTTCCCTTCATAGATGCTGCCAGACCTGCTGAGTTTCTCCAGCAATTTGTTTTTTGTTTCCTTTTTAAATATGTCTACAAGCTCTTGCTGTCTCATTTCACGTTGCTAATTAGCTTTCTCTCATGCTCTGATTTCTTCCTTTTGATTAACTGTTTGCCATTCTCTCCATTTCTTTATATTCTTGCCAATCACATGACTTGTCATTCATCATCAAGCAGTTATATGCTTTTTCCTTGAGTTTGACGCTTTCCCTAACATTTTGAGGATGGCAAGTCCTCCCTTTAGAATGTAAACAAAAAAAAAGTGCTTGAGAAATGCAGCAGGTCTGGCAGCATCTATGGAGAGAGAAAATGAGTTAAGGGTTTGAGTTCAATGACTCTTCCCTGGAACTGAAGGTGTCTTCATGCTGTTGACAAAGATGGAGGGGGAGCAGGCGGAACAGAGCACAAAACAAATGGAGGTGCTTTTGGAAATAAAGGAGAAACTAGAAGTTAAATAATTAAGGATAGATGTAAATAGTCGAAAATACATGATCTGTGCTGACACTAAACCAGTCATAACAAGACACTTAGAGAGTGGGTTGTAATTGAAATGGAGAGTCATGTTCATCCTCTGAAGTTGTTGAGTTCTGAAGGCTGTAAAGTACTTGAGTGGAAAATGGGGGGACTGTTCCTCTAGCTTGAATTGGGCTTCGTAGGAACACTGAAGCAGGCCTAGGATGGAAATGTTCCACAGTACGGATTGTATGATTCTGTGATCTTATGTGGACGTACACACCAAGGTCCCTCTGATCTCCAGTACTTTCCAGAGTTCTACCTTTCATAATGTGATCTCTTGTGTTGTTGGCTGTCCAAGTGCATTACTTCAACTTTTCTGGTTTGAATTCTATTTGCCACTGCTCTATACACCTGGTTAGTTTTACCAAATCTTATATAACCTTCTGGCTGGTTGTTTCCAAAATGTACTCCTAGAATCTACTTCAAAAGTATTCGATGAACTTCTCTGTCAGGCTATTCCTGCCAATTTTCCAATTTAGATGTAGATTAAAATCATCCATGATTATTGCAATCTCTTTATTACAATTGTCATGACCATGGATCATTACCTCAGATCAACTATAGAGTCTTCCTTTTGTCCTGTTTCTTTGACTGGCATGCTGGTTTGTACCACTCGTAGCAAGAGAGTTCTTTACCTATGTCTGAGGGGTGATTAATGCATGAACTCTAAATTCCATCATATGTTTTTTAAAAGAGGACTGCTGCAGCTAAACAAATGACTGTCGATGAGTTCATTGGCTGTTGGCAGAGGAACCCTGTAATATCATATCTGTTGAGACATCAAGGATGCTTGGAAGAGATGGACTTAACAGGGGGAAAATGCAGTATGAACTGAACTGTAATCTCCTGGGAGTTATCTCGGACTGAATGTGATGGGAGAAGACTGTGTCCTGGCCTTTTTATTTTAGCATAAGTGTGCTATGAAAATCACGGTTAAAGAACCACACATTAATCACCCCTCAGTCATAGGTAAAGAACTCTCTTGCTATGAGTGCTCAAACCAGCATGCCAGTCAAAGAAACAGGACAAAAGGAAGACCCTTTCTCTGATGGCTGGCTGGCAGCCACCATCAAAAGGATTTCAACTAAACCGAAATCAAAAAGCAAAATCAATTCAAACAGTCCATAAAAACTGACTTCTATGTTTTTATCTTTTCTGGGACTCACTTCTCATTTTTAGTCTCATTTTTAGTGTGTGTGTGTTGCGTGATTTATTTACGTGCATTCTTAGTAATGAATAAACTCTTTTTTGTTAATCCGTGGAAGCCGAGATAAATCAGCTACTTTTAAAACATAAATTCATTTGGTCTGGGAGAAACGTGCTCAAGAGAGGGGATCCTTGGTAAGTTAACTTTGAAACCAGTGGAGGGAGTAGGTGATAAAAGAAGGACAGTTTGTTCCTACTCATCCAGGAGTTTGACAGTTTGGGGTAGAACCTCTGAACTGTAATAACTTGTGTAACTTCATTTGGTTCTGGCACCCAATGTTTCCTCTTATACATTTAGTCCCATGCCAAAAGGAACAATAAAGAAAGGGTGCAGATATAAAGGAATATGCAAAAGAAGCAAAGGGTAATATGAGGAAAAAAATCTATTCTACTCAGCATGTAGTTAGGGTATGGAATGTAGTGCCTGGAAATGTGGTAGAAGTGGTTTCAGTTCAGGCTTTCAAAAGGACATTGGATGATTATTTGGATAGAAATAGTGTGCAAGGCAGGAGATTGGCATGAGGTAATGCTGCTTTTTTGAAGAACTGATGCAGGCACAATGGGCTGAATGGCCTCCTTCTGCACCATAATTACATATTTCTGTGATATTAAGTTTGCCATTAGAGGGGCTGTAATCTAGTTCCAGAAGTGACGTTTCCATCGTGTTCCTTATGTCTACTCAAACCAATTCTATGTCCTGACTTCCTGAGGCAAGGTCATCTCTGACTATTGCACAAATGCCATCCTTAATTAACAGTGCTACCTTCAGTCTTTACCTAGCTTCCTCATATGACCTGACCCAATCTTTGCCATGCTGCAGCCACGTTTCTGTAGCGGCTTATTTATTTCAAAGCAAACAAACTCTTATGAATACTATATGCATTCAGATGCAGACCCTTTAAGTTTTGTCTTTTTGTTGTCCTTGTAATATGTAGTCCTGGTCATTGTTGTAATCCTAGATTTCTCTAACCCTTATTTCCTATATTACTATTTTTACCTCCTACCTTGTCTCCACTCTTCCCTACACCACTGCTGCCTACATTTGATCCCTTTACTCCACTTTTGTTTGTTTATGAAGTTATGGTTGTATAGGAATAATTTAACAACAAATTAAATTTTGTTTTCTTTAATTTCATATAAAGCATGTGTACTTACTAGCATTACATCACTAACTTGTGTCCCTACTTAAGTCCAATACTGTAAATTTATTTCAAAAACATGTTTGAGGTCTAGCATGTTGTTTCTGGTGTTGCTTTTCTTTGCAGTAACATACACTAGTATTACCATTCTTTTCTTCTCAGAATCATCCCAGATGTTTCAGCATTGAAAATAAAAAGAGACAAGAGCTCAAAGCAAGACATTAGTTTCATGAAAAAGGTAATTAAAGATGCAATTAAGTAACCTCATTAAGTTTAACTGAACAGCTAATTTAAAATATTGAAGGAATGGTTGGTGTTTTCATTAGTTTTTCAATCCAAAAAACTGATGGGTTCTTATGGTTCCTCAATTTGTTTAAGACTAGACACTTTTATTACAGTTTCTCAGGTTAGTATTCAAATTCATTTAGGAGTTCTTGAAAAGTATTTTTTTTCTTGCAAAACATTTTTTCTGCTCTTTTCTCCTATTAGCGATGTCTTCTGGATTGAGTGTAGTTACACGAACATTTGACAGTGCTGACCATTGGATAGAAAGCAATGAATTATTACATTATTTTTAATTTTACAACATGGACTATTTTATCAACAGATGTTTGAGCTGGTGTTTATACTCTACGGGAGCCTTGTTACATCTTACTACATCCCATCCTATTATCCACTTATTCCTATCTTATGCATGTACTTACCTTGTATATGCTGTGCTCTCAATTGCTCTGTAATAGCAAATTTTGCATCCTAATCACTGAGGGAAACAATATATCCTGAATTGATGATTATATTTATTAATAACTACCTCTTTTACTTATGGGCACACAAAAGGGAACATCTTTGCTGCATCTACTTTGTCAGTGCTCTTCATAGAATTAAAGATCTCTTAGCAGGTTATTTCTCAGTTTGTTTTCTTTTTGTTATAAAATCTCAGACAGAGCTATCTAGTCTCTTGGTTGGCTTTTGAATCGTGCTGTTGCTTTCATTGTCTTGAATTTCAGAAATGGCTTAATTTTTCAGAGTCCTTGCACAAGGTTCAAGCTAGCTGGTTCTATTATCTACCTTGTTATCAAATCGTATGTCAGTTCCAGTGATCAAAATTGACTGTCCTTTCCGAGAACAAATTGCTACAGGTAGTTCTATGGACCTCCGTGTCAGACAGACAGACAGTCGGTTATATTTATTAGTGAGGGATCTGACAACAATTTTGCCAGGAGTCAGTATTGACAGGCTCCCCTTTGCTTTATGTTTGAAAAATTATTTTCAGATATGCAATTAGACTCTGGCTTTGTAACAGTTTATAAGTATAATGTGCTAAACTGGTAGTAAATACAGCTTTTGGCTGTCTGGCTGGCAATGGGGAAAATCTATCCCAGCTTCCTGACCTCACTAATGCAGATGAATTGACTATCTACATTGTGGGGAGATATTATCAGGTTCTCAATCATCTAAGGTTGAAGTTAATGGCCCACAAATGAATCTTTGTTTCCAGGGAAATAAAATTCTGACATGGACAAAGGTGCATGCTGTTTTCCTGTCAGGTGGAATACTACCTATGGTCTCAAAGTTTGGTTGTAACATTGTTGAAATTTGAATTATTCATTACCACCCCGATACTGTTTTGCCAGATCTTTTGTATTGCTGGCTGTAATGAAAATTCTGTTTTGGTTACTTTTACCTCTGGCACTACCTAACTGACTTTAAAAAAAAAACTTAGAATATTTCTGTTTCCCACTAATGCATTTATAGGTCGAATTTTACAAGTCCATGCAATTCCCAGGGTGACCTCAGTTCAGCTGTGGTCCATAAATGGCTTCCACTGTGTCTTTTTACTCCACTGTAGTCTATCCAGATCTCCCCTCATCACCATGGGACAACCCTGCTGGGTCCTGGAGTCCAGGACTTTGGGATCATGTGATAGCCACTGGAACAGGGCCAGGGTGTTATGGGATTTGTTGGTAGCTCCTGAGGCAGGATCTTCACTTCCCTTGGAGCTTTGAGGATCTATGAGGGTGCAGTGATCGACAAGGATGTATTCCTTTCCATCTCTTAAAGTGGCAAGGCTGGACACCCTGGCATGCAAGAAATCTTGTCCGTGGAAAATGAATCTTCTTGTATTGACTGTGCTTTAAATATTGAGAAAGTATAATAAAAGGAAAAGCTCTACTTTTTTTTAAAACGAGATGCAGAACCGAGAATATTTCTGGGGACTCATTTTGAGTGGACTTACTATGGTAGGCTTCTTCATCACTAATTATCTTATCAGCTGAATATTTGTTAGACTTTTGATTATATAATTACAAAGCTGAATCTTGAGTAGCTAATAAAGATTAGTCTATGTTTAACAATGCAGTAATTGGTAGGAATTTAGTAGTAATGGTAAGAAATGTTCATCTATCACGCTTTGAATTTTTCCTGTTAAGAAGTTGACCTTATAAGTTCCAAGTGTTTAAAAGTTCTGTTTTAACAGCACTGGATGCATTTTATTTTGAAAAATGAAATTCAGGGAAACCTGTTTCCCATGGATATGGGTGTCATTGGCAAGGTCAGCTTTTGTTGCCCGTCTTGATTTGCTCTTGAACTGAGTGGCTTTTCTTCGCTGTTTGGGAGAACAATTAAGGATCAGTCTCATTATCATAAGACTGGAATCACATGAAGGTCAGAATGAGTAAAGATGGCAGATTTCTTGCCCTAAAGGGGCATTTGTGAATCACATGGATTTTTCCAGCAATCGATACTAGTTTCATGGTCACCGTTCCTGAGACTAGCTTTCAATTCCAGATTTTTTTTAAAAGTTAACACATTTATATATTCTGCTCTTTGGTAATAATTCTCTAAAAAGTGCTTTGCATTTAATTCTGCGGTAAAACCTTAATTTCCTCAGATTTCATGTTTTTTCATCAGCAGGCCTCCTTTTTATCATTTGCAGTGATTTAAACAAAACTCAAAGAAGATCATTTGCTTGTAGCTTCAATTGTGTAAAAGGTCAAGGCATAAATGCTAGTTTGAGAAGTAATTGCTAGCATAATGAGAAAAAAAATTAATTCAGATTTCTAACAAAAATAGAATCTCATTTTCAAAATAATTAGAAGGCAACTGTCCAAAGTAATGAACAGTACAGGCTGTAAGAAGTGCAAATAATTTTCATCACCCTGTTTGGTCTTCCCCCCTCAGTATTCTCAAATAAGCTTTACCTATTATTCCTTATTAACTGAGAGCTAATTAAGACATTTATTTATCTTGACATTAAAGCTTGTTCTGAAAAAGAGAAAAAGTACTGGTAGCCACAACTGTCATGAGCTGCATCCATGAATGTTCTTAAGAAGTATAAACACAAATAACTAAGGTTTTATTTATTCTTATTACCACGTTGAAACATGTTGACTCATCATACCTCGAGAGTCTTCAGAGGATCAAATGCTCAAATCTAAACAATGCAGAGGTGTACCATTGTATACTCTGTCTTCAGTTAATTGTTGGTGGAAGAAATTATTTAGCAGTTGAAGTTTAGATTTCGTGTACTTTTCAGGATAAAGAAACTTTTGAATGATCAGAAATACAGGTGTGTCTCTTCTTAGATGACTGTATTAATTGTTGTCAAGCACGTATGATTAAAGCCTTTTTAAGTTTTTTCTGATCAAACTGACCTTGAACTTCATTCTTATTTGTTTTCAGCAAGGACAGCAGTTGTACAGACACGTTTATATGGGTTGTAAAGAAGATGATAATGAACAGAAAAACTTTGAATCTCTTTTTGTTGCTCTTCTGCTCATCACCATTGAACTGGCAAATGATGAGGTCATCATAGACTTGATTCGGCTTGCTCTTGGTATACAGGTACTGTAAACTGGAAAAATGCCTCATTTTAATGTCCAGAAATAATCGCTTATTAATTTATGATCTTTTAATATGTTGATGCTTACACAGACTAGCTTATCAGGCATAACTACACTGTAAGTTGAAACGAGGCAATGCCCATGCTACACAATCCTGTAAACCATTCGAAACCTGATTGTCAGCTATGAATTAACTTCTAAAAAGAGGTGTACTCCCATTTTAAAATCTGAATTATAAGCTTCCATTAAGTAGCCGTTACATTAGGAATACAGGCCAAGATTATCCTCCAAAGACACAATTGGCGATCCCATTGTAAATTGCATTCACAGTAAGCTTTGCAAAGTCAAGCTTTTCCTCAATTTCCATTCAAACCCAGTTGCACATTGTTAAACATGAAATCTTCCTGGACCGTCCCAATGCAACAGATGTTTTTAGAAAACTGTTGTTTTTAAATTTGTGTTTAAATAAATTGTTTTTCCCTGTCTGAGTGGTAATCTACTTTTATCTTTACAAGGTAGTTTTATCATTACAAAAAAGTGGGTTTATCATAAAAGATGAACATTTTTCAACAATGTCAGCATCTATGGATAAGATGACTTTTAAATAACAAAAAAGGATTTTTTAAAATTAGGCAAACCCATCCCAATTTTCAGATTTCAATTAAAATCAAATTTCTAACTTTAGGTGCATTTACCACTTAAGGAGCTTAATTATAAAAGTCTTTTTGAAAGCCTGCAAATAGATGCAGTTGGCAGAAATGTCTAATAATGATCAATTCAATTTGGGCTGTGGACACAGGCAGCTTCCATCATGATATCACTTCAAACTGGAACAAAAATTGCAAAATATTAACTCGTATTGGATATAATTTGCACATGGAATTCCTCAATGTTTTGCATTGGTTTGGCTGATTTTCGTAAATCAATGCAACCTACAGGTCCCAAAGGTACAGTTCCTCTGAATTTTGAAAAGGCAATTTCATTGGTCTTCAATATTATTTGAAGGTATGTGTTTAGGTTAAAGTGTTTGCAATAACTTTTGATGAATGCATTATTAATTTGTTTCAAAATACCCTCATGAGGAAATTATGACGCTACCCTTTGCATTGTTTGCTAATGTACATAACAGGAGCCATTCCAGCAACAGCAATACATCGCTGAGTTAATTTTATTCATAAGGACCTTCATAATTCACATGTACCTGTCATTGTAAGGCATGCTTTTCACATTAAAATTCAGCAGGGAATTACCATACATCAGAAGTAAAACATTTTAACTTGCTGTATCTTTCTGATTTGCTAAAGGTCAAAACTTTTAGAAGCACATTCTAAAAAGATGTAGTAATTGCTTTACTTCTAATGTCATCTTTGTTTCACTGTAGGACTTAGCTGTTAGTAATGAAGATAACTTACCCGTGTACAATCGTTGTGCCATACTGGCTCTGGTAGCTGCATACTTGAACTTTCTGAGTCAAATGATTGCAGTACCAGCTTTCTGTCAACATGTTAACAAGGTTGGTAGCTTAATTTTAATAGTTTCATTCTAGGCTTACATGAAGCAGTCATTCCACTACAATATCAGGTAATTGCTGGTTCCCATGGTACAGTACTTCAAATTAATATTAGGAGAGTGTTTTATAATTGACAAGATTGTATTTCAGATTTTATATCTGATTTTTCTTTACTGATATATTGTTTTTTTTAATGTAGACAATGCTGCTATATAGGCATTTTGTTGTTAAAGAGGACTTGCTGTGTAATATATGCGGGTGAGGGACAAATTGCCATTGTATCCTCAAAACCACATCCTTGATGGGAATGGAACAGCAGTGGCTGCCAAATTCCTGCAGAACTCGGGTGGGAATTTGCTTTACCTTATGGAAATTTAGACACATTAACTGGACGTTGGGTATCCTTAACCTGAATACCAATTACTGCAGCACCCAGTATTAACCCATTTACTTAAGCAGACTGTGTATGCTGGAAGACACGTAGGAGACTGTGAAAGATCTAAAAGAGCAACTGTGAATATTGAGCCAGATAACTGGGCAGTCTTCATCACTTTGTTGTATTCTACAGTTTTGATTTCCATGTTAAACTTTATATTTCACAGCACATCAAAACCTCATTACAGCATTAGGTAAAAGATTAATCCTACTTGGTAAACACAATCTATAGAGCTGGAACAGTATCTTCATAGCTTGGGAATTATTTACATATTTGCAGATGAAAACTAAACCATCACATGAGTATCATCTTACTTGGATTCAAGTTTCATTTGATAATATTAGGAATTTAGTTTTGAAGTTTTTGGGTAATGTTCAGAATTATCCCACTTTAATTAACCACAACTCCTCCTGCTTTTCCAAGGTGATTGAAGTGAGAAGCAAAGAAGCATCATATCTTTTGCCTGAATACATCTGCAGAGAAAAGTATGGGTAAATATGTTACTTTATAAATTATTCTTTTGTCCATTTTGATCAATGGAAGTTGTGTTTTGTGGAGCCTCGTTAATCTATCCAAATCTTGATTTTAATCCTCAATTCAAATGTAAAATCGATAATGGTAGAACTGTTCAATAATCAGGGAATTAACTGTGCAGTGTCGTGAAAATAAGGCAAGAAATTGTGCTTGCCCATAGGCTTTGAGCAAATAAGGTAATGTTGTATGAAATTATTCATGTACTTCAATAATAGAACTAATCCTGAAGTTCAGAACTTCATTGAAATAGCTATATTTGGATTAATTCCATATATGTATGCATGTTTTGTTTAATTGACCTAATGACCAAATTATTAGTTAAGGATTACAAATATACAAAACTACTGGGCTTAGTAGAATGATCAGCTTGTCGTTTGCTGTACCATACAGTTGCATTATAATTCAGCATCCTGATGCTTCCACCTACCAGAAAGAGGTTCTCTCATGGTGGAGTTTTTAATACAAAAAAAATCCTGAGCCACTTCAAGGAAAAGGATTTTGAGAAATTCTGATCTCACCATGAAAGGTGATCAGAAAAAGTTCCAAGTGAACATAATGACCAAGATAAATCATCCAGTGATCCATCTATTTTTTTATTTGGAGTGTCCCTGGTCCTTGTGAAAGATTTCCCATCTATGAATTTGCAGAAAATTTGCAATTATGGCAAGACCGAGCATTTTGCAGAAGATAAATTGATCTGATGAACAGCAAAAAAGACCGTCTCACATCTAACTTAATTCTGTGTTTGTGTATCTTGTATGCCACGTCACATCAGTTCTCTGGATTTTTTTCTTTATTCTTTCATGGGAAATGGCTGCTAGCAAGGTCAGCATTACTTGCCTGTCCCCAATTGCCCTTGCACTGACTGGCTAGCTAGGGCATTTCAGAGGGTGGTTAAGAGCCAACCACATTGGTATGGGTCTGGTGTTGCATGTAGGCCAGATCAGGTAAAGACAGCAGGTTTCCTCCCACAAAGAACATCAGTGAATAATTAACAATTATTTCTTGGTCACCACCACCAAAACTAGCTGTCAATTACGCATTTATTCATTAAATTCAAATTCCACCATTTACCATGGTGGGATTTGAGCCAGTATCCTTGGAACATTAGCCTGGGCCTCTGACCTAGTAGACATATGACGTTATCAGTTTGCCACTGTCTTTCCAAACTGTAACAGGGTGGTGCACGTGGTTAAAGCCATTTAAGATAAGTGACGAGATTTTAAATGGACTGGATTGCCCTCAAATTTGGACCTGGAAAAGGGATGGAAAGTGCTTGAGAATGCATTTTGTGTCTGGACCTGAAGACAGTGGCTTTGATCTTCTCGGTACTTAGTTGGGTAAAATTTCTGTTGGTCCATTACTGGATATTGGATAATCAGCATGACAAATAAAGCAGAAAAGGGATTAAGGGGGCAGCTATCTTATTGCAGATTACTGTTGATGTCAGAGGAATATAGGACATTAATAAGTATTACAAATCATCAAAGATTCTTCTACAGTTTATTTTCCTGAAGCAACAACAGAGAATCTGCAATATCCTTGTGCCTCTAAGGAGGAGGTATAATCTATCTAGTCAGTTCCATGAATACCTTATAATTTGAAAGGAGTGACATTGATGCTAATAATGAAATGTTGCTTCTTGGATATTTAGTTGCAGAAAACAAAAAAACAGTTTTCCGTGTTTTAGATTTCGTTGTATGCCTTTGTGTTAGTGTTCTAGATGTAGATCTCAATTATAATTGATACATCTGATTTTTGCTTTTGGACATTTTACTCTCAAGAAAAACATTGATCATTCTTAATTGCCTGTATAGATCCATGCAAAATTAAAACTTAATTTAGTGTCAGTGCCAGGATTCGCATATCATCATTCAAACAACACATGATCTTTTGATTATCATAGTTCGTCATTGTTGGCCGTAATGAGATTGCCACTTTTCAATTTACCATGTTGGAATCTAGCCTGATCAATTTGATTGTGTTCATGAATTATTTTGTGAATATATTTCACTTAAATGTTGCTGACGGCATTTTTTCCTGTATTACTTTATCCCAAACTTTACCACTTCTTAGGCTTTCTGAAATTTGTTTTTGTAACCATGATTTTGATGGAAAATAACATCATCATTAATGATTCTGATAGCTTTGTTTTGTTATTATCAGTTCAGCTGGTGAATCACAGTATTAACACTGAAAATTACTGATCATACATAGGAACAGGAGTAAACCATTTTGGCTCTTCAAACCTGCATCACCATTTAATAAGATCAGGGCTTATCTTGTATCTTAAAATATATCAATGTTCCTTCACTGCTGTTGGGTTAAAATCCTGGAACTCCCTCCCTTAATAGCATTGTGGGTGTGCTGACAGCAAAATGGACCTCCAGAATGTAGCTCATCATCACCACCTTCTAAAGGGCCACTTGGGATGGGCAATAAATGCTGGCTCAGCCAGTGACAGCCAATATCAATGAATTAATTTTTAAAAATCTAGCTGTGGTCTCCACTTTCCTGTCAGCACCTCATGACCCTTGACTTACTAGTCTTTGAATAATCTATCTACATCAGCCTTGGATACAAGTAAAAACCCAGGTTCCACTATCCTCTGGTGAAGAAAATTTTTCCTTATTTGCCTTAAAGAGAGACCTCTTATTCTTAAACTCTATTCCATAGTTTTCATCTCCTCCGTTGGAGGGAATCTCCTCTTGGTATCCATCCTCTCCAGTCTCCTCGAGCTTAGCTTCCGACAAGACCACCCTTTGTCTTTAGCTGAAATGCCAATGCAGGCCATTTACAAGATTCTGGAAATATGATAATATAATCAACCTCAGTCTTTTGAGTCCAGGATGTCCATTTTTAAAAGAAAGAAATTAAGCACAAAATTATATAAGTGAATACAGTTTCTGAGATTTCTCTCCATTCCCTCTGGCCATGACAATGTGTTAGCGCTACAGTAATACAGTACTTTGAGTACTCTCATCCTCTATAGAAACTTTATTTCTATGCCCTGTTTTTGATGCTTAATAAGTTATGAATTTTGCAGTGGCATACTTATGCAGTTGTGTGGGTTTAAACCTTCATTCAATTAATAAAAAGTTAGATCATTTTCATATTTACAAATTTTGAGGATTTTTATGACTTTATCACTTAGTAAACAGTGTAAATTTACTTTGAAAAATGTTAAGTTACAGGAGTTTTTATCAGTTCTGCAATATATGTAGTATTAAAATTTCTATTAATAGATTGCCCAAAACTCTGGAGGTACAAGACAAAAGCTGTCTTTTCTTGCAAAACAAGATTGCAGATGCGCTGGCTGGCAGTGGCTACAGTGTGGATAGACTGTCGGTGCCTTACGTACCCCAACCTACAGGTAGGAGTGCAATTGTTTCAAACTGTAGAAAATGCAAACATAAGTGGTAGTGATAAAACCATTATGACAATATCATGAAGCTTGCTTCTACAATGAATCATTCATTTACAGCTACTTTTACTTGAGTTTCTGATATAAAGGCAATAAAACATCTTTTTTCTATTTTTTTTGCAACAGATGAAACGAATTCCAGATGTTATTTTTCAAGTCATAAGTTCCCAATAATGAATCATATTTTCAAGCAGGTTGCACAAAGTAGTTGGAAAAGCCACATTTTTTCCCACAATGGTTTATTTTGTTTATGGGATGTGAGCACTGCTAACAAGACCAACATTTGTTCCCCACATGTAATTGCCCTTGAATCGAGTGGTTCGCTCTGGCCATTTCAGAGCACAGTTAATAGTCAGCCACATCGCTTTGGACCTGGAATCACATGTAAGCAAATTTCCTTCCCTATGGAAATTAGTGACAATCAATTATGGTTTCATGATCACCATAACTGAGACTATAAATCTAGAACTGAAAACTAGTCAATTGAATTTAAATTCCACCAGCTACCTTGATGGGATGTGAACCAATGACCCCACTTCATTTGCTTGGGCCTCTACCACTGTACCACCATCTCCACTTAGTGAGTGACTGGTAGATGCAGAATTCTAATGCTAAATCAGTAAATTTATTTTATTTAGCAATTTGTGCCATGACGATGTGAAAAGGTGCTCACTATGTTGCAGATTGACACTTAATGGACATACAATCTAATTCAGAATTAAAATTAGGTTCATTGTCACAACGTACCTGAGTACAAGTCTTAGGTACAAAAATAGAGAAATAAAGAGAAAAGCTAAAAGTTCTACATTACATTTCTTCATAGTATAAATTAGGAAGATAAAATTTAAAAAAAAAATGTTAGTCTTTCTGTAGCCTGCAGTCTCTCCATGCTGTGGACTTTCCACATGTGGTCTCATTTTCCCTGCGCTGCCAGGCTTGAGATCTCAACAGGCTGACCGCACTGGGCCCCAGTCCACCAGCCAACCCTTATGGGTTTCAACAAGCAGGAGATAGAAAGGACTGCAGATGCTGGAAGTCAGAGTCAATAAAATGTGGAGCTGGAGGAGCACAACAGGTCAGACAACATCTGACAAGCAGGAAAGTCGACGTTTAAGATCTGGACCCTGCTCCTGAGATGTTGTCTGACCTGCTGTGCTCCTCCAGCTCCACATTTTATCGTTCCTGGCCGGCCGTCCCCGCTCCACGCCAGGCCCTCGGCTGCTGCAGTGCCTCTGATCTCTTCACAAGCCAAGGTAGATTGAAAAAAACACTAAAAAATTAAAAAAAGAAAGGGAAAATATGAACAAAAAGGAAAGGATGAGACTGGAATGTTGCCTACTCTGCCACTGACAGATTACCCACGAAATGTTGCTCTCAATTAGAAGTATAATACCAAGAAATGCTACACTGTCAGAGGCACTGTCTTTTGGACACGACTTTCTCTGCTTGTAAAGAGACCTATGGCACTATTTAAAGAAGGGAAGGGGAGTTAATTTGACTGCAAGAATAATATTTCTCATGCCAGCACCACTAATTCAGATCATCTGATTATTTATCTTGAAGCTAATTGTGAAACATTTTCATAAATTGACTCTCTTAGTTGCACTACATTGCAATGGTAAGTTCACTTCAAATGTATGACACTAACTGAAATAATTTGACATGACCTTACACTTAGCAGAGGGCTATATAACTGCAAACCTACTCTGACTTCTCCTTCCCATTTCTCTTTCTTTTCCCTCTCCGCTCCAGTTGACTGTTTTGTCTTTTTGGTGTAGATCTGCTCAGGTCCCGGAACAGAGACCATAAGCCCTTGTGTGTTGCCTGTTTCTGCTCCCCAATTCCCCAGCCCCTTTAATCCTCCTCTCACATCTCAGAATTGGGGCCTATAATCATACTTGAGTCAAAGTGTCTATGTAGGTTTAGCAAAACCTGTTGGCTTTTGTTCTCTATTCCTCTCCCTATAAAGCCCATCAAAAGCTCAGGTTTCATTGTGATACACTTTACAACCACAACTTTGTCAGACATTTGCACACAATTTGATCATTAATATTATGGAACTAGCTCCATTTCTTAGAACCTGGCCCTGTGCAATATCCAAAGAGTAGCATTCACTGTGGTTTTGTTAACAGATAATTTACTCTTTGTATTGACCAATAAATGTTTTCTTCAAGCAAAACTAAAACACATGTTTGGTCATCACCCCATCAAGAAAGAGGTCAGGCCGCTGAGAGGGAGCCATCGGCAGGCACCCACATGAGACATTGTAGGTGGGAGAGTGTGAGAGGTCATGTCAGAAGGTGGATCTGGGGATAGAGCCTTTCAGTTAGACCATGGCTGTTCATCTATGTTGATACAGGTATAGCATGTGACGGTTGCATCTCTGGATGTCATTTGTATTTGGAAGTCTTTCAATTTTTGTCTTCGTACTCCAGTATTGGGCTTTCACATCCCTCTGAGGTAGAAAATCCCAAGATTTACTAGCTTCTAAATAAAGAAATTCCTCGTCATCTCCGTCTTAAATGGGCTACCTCTTTTCTGACGCTAAGTCCCCTGGCTCCCCAGTCAGGGAAACATCCTGTCTACATCCACTTGGTAAGAATTTATAAATTTCAGTGCAATCACTTTTCATTCTTCAAAACCCTGGAGGGGGTACAGCCCCAATTTCCTCCATCCCTCTTTGTAAAATTATTCTGCCATCCCAGGGATTAATTGAGTGAACCTTTCCTGCTCTCACTATTGTTAAGTATATCATCCTTGGATAAGGAGACTAAAACTGTACGCAGTGCTCGAAGTGCAAGTTCACTGAGGCTCGATACGATCTTAGCGAGACAACTTTACTCCTGTACTCGAGTCCTGTTGCAGTGAAGATCAGCACACCATTTGCTGCCTTATTTGTTTTCTGCATTAGTGCGCTAGCTTTTCATAATTCATGAGGAAGGGCACCTGGGTCTGTTTAGACATCAACACTCTTCAACACTCTTCAACCTTGAGATTTAAAAGAAATCTTGTCTCTTTCTGTTTTTCCATGGATAACTTTATACTTACATTTACTATCATTTTCCCTGTCCTTAACGATTCAGTTAGCCTGGCCAAGTCCCCTTGAACCTCCCCCTTGCATCCTTCTCACAACTTAGATTTCTAAATAGATTTATGTAACAGCAAGTTTAGAAATATTATATTTGCTCCCCATATCCAAATCATTTATGTAGATTGTGAACAGCCTTGGCCCCAGCATTGATCCTTTTGATGCATGCTAGTAATATCCTGTCATTTATTCTTATTCTGTCTACTGTTAGTTAAACAATGCTCTGTCCATACTAATTATTGCTCCTAATTCCATATGTTTCACATACAAGGAGCTATCAGCATGGCTCACCATTGAGAGAGCAGGTCAAGTCAAGGAAAAGGGCCTGGAGGTGGGAGAGTGGGTGGTGTAATGAAAAAGCAATCAGCCAACATGGGACATTGAGGGAGAATATGAGGACCAACTCTGAGCCTAAGGAAGGCTAGAAAATCGTAACCAGTGCCCCTGCAGTTTTGCTTCCCGTCCTCCTCATTACCCCCGAATGCAACTCATCCGGTCCTGGTACCGTATCAACTTTAAGGCGAGACAATCTATTCAATACCTCCATTTATCAATTTTAAAACTTCACGTGTCTAAATTACTTCCTTTTTCACCATGCGCTGGCAGCACCTTTCTTGGTAAAGACAGATGCAAAGGGCTGAATCTTGCATATTTTTTTGGTCAAGTCACGTTCTGTTGAGGTGTTATCATTGATGCATGCGAATTTCTGAAGAAGGGTCTAGGCCCGAAACATCAGCCTTCCTGCTCCTCTGATGCTGCTTGGCCTGCTGTGTTCATCCAGCTCTACGGCATAGTTGTGCCAATTGATTTTGTATATTTAATTTCACAAATTTCGTGGCCTTAATGATTACTTCTTTTGAAGTTCAAAGATAAAAATAGGATTGCAGAAAAGGGCTTTTAGCTGATCAATGTATTTTTCATGAAATGTAAGATAACATATAAAATCAGTAAAAACATATTAAATTAGCCGTGTTCCCCCATGATTGTACTAGTCTGGCAATTGTGCCAGTGCGTCACTGCATTTTGCTAAATTTTCAAAGACAAAATCTGCAGCCCCCAGACTGACAGTGTATTGTATGGCAATTAGTATCATCTGTCTTTAAGTTCCCTGTGGTACATGAAAGGGAGAAATGCTGCCTGAATAGAAGTAAACTCTTGTCTGCTTCAAGACTAAAGGTAACCGTTCTGAGTAAAGTGTCAGCATAGCAACTTCTGTGTTCTAGATTATTGTCCTAGTTTATCATTTACAGTTGATTTATAATGTGCTAAACTGTGAGACTGTCACGATAAAATGTTTTTACAGTCTGTTTTATATTATTACTAGGTGTATTCTTGCAAATGACAGTTGCTTTGGTTTAGAATTAAGATGCTTTCTCAAAATTGTAACGCAAATCAACGCTAAATATTAAAATGTTATCTAATCCTGCTGCCCTTGGTACGCACTAGTGTCCCACCAGGAGAGCTTACTGGAACATTTTGATTAAATTTCCGTGTCTGCAGCATTAGAAAACTTTGGGCTTGCAAAGGTGTTGCTTGTATTTCAGTTTCATGAATCATGGAATGTTTAGCATTGAAAGAAACCATACAACTTTATAATGCTAGCTTTTCAATTGCTCTAATTCAATATCCCTCCTCTTATCCTGTAACCGTTTATATTATTGTTCAGCAAATAATTTAGCTCTGTTTTATATAACGTCTGCTTCACCAGCCCCTTGTGATAATATGTTCCAAGTTTTAACAATCTTTGTGTGGAGGCAGAACAAGTTTTCTAAATATCTCCTTTATTCTTATAGCAATGATCTCAAGTCTCCGTCGCTTTCTTTTACGTAATGCTGACCATTTAAAACCATTTTATTATTAATCCTGTGAATTTTTAAACATTCTTCAGCACCCATAACCTTTTCTAATATTCATTTGAAGTCTTACGAATGATATCAGGAAAGTGGTTGTTAATGTGATTCTTCTTTTAAAGCTGTTATTCTCCCCTTTTTTCATGAGCTTTAGAAAATTATTTGAAATGTTCAAACTCTGGCCTCACTAACCGTTCAGACAAAGTTACCGTCACCCATTTGTACTAACCCCAGAATCTCATTAAAATTTCAATACTCTTTTTTACTTGCCTTCCTATTTTATTAAGGATCTATGTTTTTGCATTCTGAAATCACTCCTCGTTCTCTCTGTTTAGCGTCTTGCAATTGAGATCTGCTTCCTTTCGCTATTCTTTTTTTTTCCCCAAAAAGTATACAGCTTTCTAATTCTGTGCAATAAACCACACTGGCCCACTGTTATTTTTGATAATTGCAGTCCTCAACATCATTTCTTGTCTGCTGGTGTCAAAATGATTCACAAAAATGGCAAACAAAGAAGACTGAAGTACAAATCCCTGGGACATGCCACAATCTACATCTTACCAATCCACAAAATAACTGTTCCCTTTCCATTTTCGATCTCAGTGCCTATAAACTTTCAAGACATATGCCTTAATTACGTAAGTGTTTTCTTTAGCAATTGATTAAATATCTGAAAACTTCCATATCCTATGTCTATCATATTTATAATCGTTTGACGTCTTTTGTAAAATAAATCTAACCTTGAAAAGTGGACTTGCTCTTTCTTCTTGAGATATTGACGCAGGATTTTTAAAAAAAGGTTTATAACAGTTTTTGTTGTCTGTCAATGTTTAAAGTATTTATAGAATGATTAAAATCTTTAATATCTTAATATCTATCTATTTTTCTTTTTCATGCACTATAATCTACCTTTGTGCATAGTTCCAAGTTACAAGCAAATATGAGAAGAAGCCATTGGTTTTAACTAGGATATTAATGTTCTTCAGTAGAAAGTGTATGAAAGAAATGTATTCACCATTTGACAAACTTTTATTCTAACATAATAAGCTTACAAGAGATTCAGGATGAAGAATTAAGTTTTGTACGGTATATTACCAATGCAGAAATCTTGTGTTGTGAATAATGAGTGTGTCATTTCAAATGGTATACTTGAAACAACATGCTACTTTGGCTTAACCAATTTGGAATATTGCCACATTTGGCATGATTGCCTACATGACACTTGTGCAGCTTGGCACCCATTTTTTCGATTTTGTTTTCTTTTTAAATCTGACGCAGTTAAAAATTGATTTTCAATAATTGTTTGCGTGCACTGAACAACAGACCATTTCACCTATTCTAAATTCTACACTCAGTCCTGCGCGATACGTTTTGCATGAATTGTATTTTTTAATGGTCTGGTTATCTGATGTGTTTAACTTTAATGAACCCTAAGCATTGAACTGCTGAGATGAATGGTGCAAATCTGCTTCACTTTGAATAACAGGTTTTCATCACAATATAATAATTTCAGAAGACACTGATATCTATATGTGGGCTTTTGGTGATGACCCAGGTTTGAATATGGACTGTATTGCCTCTACCTGTGTGCAGTTGTTTATAGGAAAACAAACTGGCTTGGAATGTGAATATGCTTTTGAGTTTGGTTCTTTTTATAAATAAATCTGAACTTTTGTCTTGCAAAAGGATTGACCAAACGTTATCAAAAGTCATTCATAACACACTGTGCAGGATACTGTACATATTTTCATAACCCGAAAAAAATCAAAGAACTGCAGGTGCATGAAATCAGAAACAAAAACGGAATTGCTGGAAAAACTCAACAGGTCTGGCAGCATCTGTGGAGAGAAAGCAGAGTTATTGTTTCAGGTCCAGTGACCCTTTTTCAGAACACAAGGTTCTGAAGAAGGATCACTGGACCCAAAACCGTTTTGTAACTCACCTGCACTTTGGTTATAAGTTTTTCGTACCAAAATGAATGCAGTTCACTTGTCCAGTGTCCCAAGATCCCATCACAGAATGTGCCATCTTTCCCTTCCAAATTCTGTGGGTATTGTTTCAACCCCCTTTGTGAAATTTAATATCAAAGCATTTATTTCACAATTGCAAATGTACATTTTACTGTACATTTCCTTAATCATATCTAAATAGTAAAATTTTAAATAGTAGATTACACCACAAATCTAATACTTCACCACTTCACACTTGGTATGGCATATAGGGAGAAACTGCTAGGGTTTTTATCATTTAAGTGTAGCTACTCGTTGGGCAAAAATAAGAGACAAATCCATAGCTTAAATAATTTGCCTTGTCAGCTTAATAACGTTTCTGGGAGAACACTAACAGGATCGAGGGCAGTTAATGCAAGTCCAAAAGACATGTAGCTTGTTCCAATGCAATAATATTTTGATTCCAAATGGTTTGTTTCATTGCTATGCCATTCATAAAGTGAGAGTATTTAAAAGATGCCATCAGCATCAATTTTCGTATGAGGTATAGTCTATGTATTAAACGTTTTGGTGTGACATGGGCATTAGGTAAATGTGCACGTAATTGGAGCCGAAATAGTCTAAATCCAGAATATGAAGATCCACTTGATTGATTACTGCACTGAGAGGGTTATTTTGTGAGGAAAGCTCTAAGCCTATGTCCATTGGAGTTCAGAAGAAGTGATGTTATTGAAACATATAGGATCCTGGCAGGACTCGATTGGTGGATGCTGAGAGAATGTTTCCCTTGGTGTACAGCCTAGAACTAGGGGGACACAGGTTAGAAATGAGGAGCCTCCACTTTAATGTGGATCTGAGAATATTTTTGGGGATTGATTCTGACAAGCTGTTTTTCCTAGAGTGCATTGAAGGCAGGTTCATTT
Organism: Rhincodon typus; assembly: GCF_021869965.1. Lineage (NCBI taxonomy): Eukaryota > Metazoa > Chordata > Chondrichthyes > Orectolobiformes > Rhincodontidae > Rhincodon > Rhincodon typus. Next base: position 71,045,925 of record NC_063335.1, on the reverse strand, counting down.
GAATATTTTATTTACTAAGAAGGCAGTCAAAGGGTATCAAGGCTAGGCAGGAAAATGGAATTGAGGCCACAATCGGATCAGTTGTGATCTTATTAAATGACAGAATAGTTGTTGAGGCTAAATGGCCAACTCCTGTTCCTAATTAGTATGTTTCTGTGTAATATGTTAAAATCCTATTGCAGTATTTGTGATGGTATAGTGGGAATCATAAATAATTTCCTGGAAAGGAAAAAGCATCTTTTATGTTAGGAAATAATTTATCGATTAGAATGTTCCGGGGGCTACAGTGACCCTCGACAGATATTTCAATATTCATTTACCCTTTCAACCTCAGCTAGGAACTCTTCCAATTACTTTTGTGATCGCAGCAAAATAACATCTCCTGTTCAAGTTGACAACTTGTGTCAGAGTTCAGTGACGTTTTGTACACCATCTGTACGGTAAATCTATTCTTGTGTATCTTGCATCCATGATCTCCCTAATTTATCTAGTTCAAATAACGTATCTATGTGAAAACAGTCTAGTCTGTACCCATACTTATTGATAATCTAAAGTTTTTTTTTGGTGTGATACTAATCTAATAATTTTCCTCTCTACCTTTTCTGGAGATTTCATATTGTCCAACATGTGAAAAAACCTAAAAGCCAATGTTATAGTTTCAGTGTAGCTGTAACAAAAGTTTGTATAATGCCACTATATTGTTTGTTTTTTGCGATTGGGTACCCTTCTCATTTTATCTAGAATGCCCGGGAAGGTAGTTGAGACAGGGAACTTCACAGCTTCTGACTTGAACTGTCATAACATTCAAGGCTATGGGCCAAGTGCTGCAAAGTGGTACTAGTGTGGATTTAGGTTAGTTTTTGTTGGTGCAGATTTGATGGGCCAAAGGGCGGCTTCTGTACCGTATGTTGTATGGTTCCACCTACATTGCTTCTTTGTGTATAGTGGGCAAAAATCTTACCATATATTTTTTAATCATTTAAGACTGATGTAGATGCAGAAATATATAATGTATAAATATTTACAAAAACTAAATTAACGTCAAAAAGACTGATAATTTGTAGTTTGATATTGGATGTGATTGACAAACTTAAAATGCAAGCATTTTTAAATTAATAAACAATTATGTAATTCTTTCATGAACAAATGCATCATTTTCAGTCAAGTTGTTATCTTGGGCTAGAGATGGGGGTGATTATCCCAGGAACTACTTTGGAGTTCCACTACGTGTCATTTTCAATCACACAATCCTGTTAAGTGTGGTGTCTTAAACTGCAACTAAACAAACTTCTAAAAAAAAAAAAAAAAAATTCTCTTTGAACTGTCATGGGATGAAAATCTTTAGACCAGTGGCATTATTGTAAATAGCATTTACTTTGAAGTATTGTAGCAAAATATGCTTGATTTTGCACAAGCCTTAAATGCTTAAGTTTTCCCTTAACCCTTCCCCATTTTCTAAGACTTGATTCTATTTATATTTGCTCGAACCTGAGAATTATGATAACAATGGAACATTCTTCAGTGTGAATATATTATTAAAATGTGTTAGCTCAACAGAAATCAAAACCACTTTCCAGCAATACGGTGCTCCTGCTATGGATTACATAGCACGTAACAATAAAATGTTCAAAGTCTGCCATAAAAAGTTATAAGTGCAATCACCTCATGTTAATTTTAGCCTCGTTGACCAACAATTTGTCACTGAAGAATATTAGTTTCATACATTCTATAGTTCTTTACGCACACATACAGTCAGAATAGTTTCTGTTCTTTCTTGATGTTGCAAGCAAATTTTAAACAGTTTTTCTTCAGTATTAATATCAGCACTAGTGTTGTCTACTGTCTACAAAGTGCATACCCCTCTAACTAGCTGTAGACATTTACACTTGCAGGCTAAATTTTAAGTCCACTATCCAATAGGTTTTCAGGATATGGAAGCAGCTGCTGATCCTTCTTGTCCAGCTTTTTTCAGTTTTATTAACTATTTTGTGTGATCATTTCAACATATAAATTACTAGGTATTTCAATCATTTCATGTTCATGGAATTGTTTCCAATTTTTGCTGGGTGTATTGGGAATGGGGCTCGTAGTTGGAAGTAAAGATGACTAGCAAAAACTAAAGACTCGTTGGCATTTACGTATTAACTGAAAATTCAAATATTTAAAGTTTAATTTGATAATGTAGTTTTGAAATGCATTGATTTCAAGCCAAGCCCAGTTTGTGCGAGTGTGTGCTGTTTTCTTTTAGATTTGGTGTTCATAGTTTTTAACCAGTTTTTTTTTTTGTACATTCTCCCTATCCCTTCCTCAAAACTACTTTGCTTGAAGTATTCCGAGTTGTCTGTTTTCTTGAGTATTTGATATGCTTCTCAGGTCCATTGGCAAGTTTTTACAGTGCTTAGACTATTGAAGCTTCTTATTACATCTTTTTAAGCCTAAAGGGAGTAACCACAGAAAGCACATCTTAACAGATGGAACTGACTCAAAATCATTTTATAAATTGGGACACGATGATTTCCTGCATATTAACTGTAACAATCAAAAATCTGGACAATTTTTCTTTCTCGGAAGCAATTGTTATATGTGTTGATCTTCAAAGATTATTTTTCCAATATGTCTTCACATCTAGGTAAATGTTTTCAAATACTTGATTGCTGTTCCAAAAAAAGTGAACTTTTATCTTTTTTATTGTTACTTTTAGATGAAGACAGAATATCCAGAAGAAAAAGCATTGTAGACACTGTATCAATTCAAGTTGACCTTCTTGGTGACAGTGTACAACAGGATAAGGTAACAAAACCTTGTTGCACCTTGTACAATTTCAGTATGTGACAATACAGTGGCTTTCAGAGCTTCAGACAGAGATGCTGAGCGGTCTGCTTCAAGCCAGTAAAGTAAACAGCTTGCGAGACCTTTTTTTTAAATAAATTGGATCAAGAGAAATAGCCTGAATGGGCGGGGTCAAGCTCCCACAGAACCAGGATATTTAGTTTAGCTTTCAGCAGAAGCTGGGGGTCTTGAAGCTGGATGTGGAAGCTGTTTTTCCTCTGTTACAGCTAAAAGCTGGGGCTCTCTTTCTACTGCTAGAATTGCATGTGAAACAATCTATTTTCCTGACTTTGTTTATGGGACATTACTATATTGGAACAGTTAATGAGTCGACCTATACCTTACTTAATTTGCCACCAATTTAACTAACTCATAACTGCCTTTATTTAAGTCCAAAGTATTAGCCTTGGATTAGCCTTGTGACTCTAGACCAACAGCAATGTGGCTGACTCTTAACTGGTCTCTGGGCAATTAGGGTTGGGCAATAAAAGCTGCCCCTGGCCTGTGTTTGTCCCCATTTTGTTAATGAATTTAAAGAAAATGTTTCTGTCTCTAAAATGCAATGTAAAATTCAATTATATTATGATCACTTACCTCGAGATACCTTTACCATAAGGTCATTCATTAATCACATCTCATTCCATAATACCAAGGATGGTATAATCTGACTTCTGGCTACAGAATGTGCTAGAAGCTATCCTGACAACATTCTTTGGCAAAGGTAGCCAAGATGAGTTCAATCTGATGTTTCCAGTCTGTGATAAATGACATAAACAAAATCAGTAATTGCTGGAGAAAGTCAACAGGTCTGGCAGCATCTACGGAGAGAAAATAGAGTTAGCATTTTGAGTCCTGTGGTGGTCCTTCCCTCTTTCCATAGATGTTGCACTGCTGAGTTTCTCCAGCAATTTTTGGGTTTTTTTTTTGCATGTTTCAGATCTCCAGCATCCATGGTTCTTTGTTTTATCACAAATATAAAACAAAGTGGCTGTGAGAAATTGAGAAATGTTGCTTAAAGGCATGATGGTGAATTGGCAATGGCAAACCTTTAAGAATGCATGAATGAACTGTATCATTCCTGTCTGGCACCAAAATTAAATGGGAAAGTTGGCCCAACTATGACTTACGTGGGAAATTAAAGATAGTAATAGATCCAAGGAAAGGGCATGCTAAATGGCAAAAACAGATCCAGACCTGAGGAGTGGGAGCAGTTTAGAATTTAGTAGAGTAGGTAAAAGGGATTGATTACGGCGGGGGAGTGGAAAATAGAGTCGCAGAATAAACTTGTAGGGAACATACAAAATTATAGTGAAAGCTTTTATAGGTACATGAAGAGAAAAAGATTAGTGAAGACAAATGTAGGTCCCTTGCAGTCAGAAACACAGAAAAACAAACAGTCAGAAAAACAGAAAGTTATGGTGGGGAACAAAGAGATGGCACACCAAGGAAAAAAAATGCTTTGATTCTGTCTTTACATGTGACGTCACAAGTACTTTCCCAAAAATATTGGAAAACGCCGGGTCTGCTGAGGGGGAGGAACTGAAGGGAATTGGTATTAGAAGGGAAATTGATGGGATTAAAGGCCGCTAAATCCCCTGGACCTAATAACCTATATCCTACCGTACTGAACAAAGTGGCCTTCGAAATAGTGAATACATTGGTGGTCATCTTTCAAAATTCTATAGACTCTGGAAAAGTTCAAATGGTTTGGAGGGTAGCTAATGAAACCCAACAATTTAAAAAAGGAGGTAGAGAGAAAACAGGGAATTACAGCCCAGATAGCCTGATATTGGTAGTGGGAAAATGCTAGAGTCCATTACATAAGATTTTAAAGTGGAGCACTTGGAAAATAGTGACAGGATTGGATAGCCAGCATGAATTTACGAAAAGGAAATCATGTTTCACAAATCTAGAATTGTTCAACGACGTAACTGTACAGTTGTTAAGGAGGAGCCTGTGGATGTGATTTACTTGGATTTCCAGAAGGCCTCACATAGGAGATTAGCATGTAAAATCAAAGTGCATAGCATTGTAGGTAGTCTATTGACATGGATAGAGACCTGGTTGGTAAACAGGAAACAAAAGTAGGAATAACGAGTCTTTTTCCAAGTGGCAAGCAGTGATTCAGGATCACTGCTGGGATTGGTGCTCAGACCCCAGCTATTCACAATATCTATTAATGATTTAGAGGAGGGAATGAAATGTAATGTCTTCAAGTTTGTAGACAACATAAAGCTGGACGAGAGGGTGAGCTCTGAGGAGGTTGCAGAGATGCTTCAGTGTGATTTGGACAAATTGAGTGAGTGGGCAAATGCATGGCAGATGAAGAACAATGTAGATAAATGTGAGGTTATCCTCTTTCTTGGTAGCAAAAACAGGAAGGCAGATTATTATCTGAATGGTAGTAGATCAGGGAAAGGGGTAGGTGCTACAAGACCTGGGTGTCCTTGTACCTTTGTCGCTGAAAGTAAGTGTGCACATGCAACAGGCTGTAAAGAAGGCAAATGGTATTTTTGCCTTCATGATGAGAGGATTCAAGCACAAGAACAGAGATGTCTTGCTGCAATTGTCGAGTACCTTGTGAGACCATGCTTAGAGTACTTTCTGCAGTTTTGGCCCCCATATCTGAGGAAGAAGGTTCTGGCTATGGAGCGATCAATGAAGAATGGCAGAACTGACAATGAAGATGGACTGAATTAGTTAGGACTATCTTTACTGGAGGTTAGAAGAATTAGGGGGTGGCTCTCATAGAAACCTATAAGATTCTAACAAAATTGTGGCATGGTAGCACAGTGGTTAGCACCGCTGCCTCACAGCGTTACGGACCCAGGTTTGATTCTAATTTTGGGCAACTGTCTGCGTGGAGTTTGCACTTCTCCCTGTGCCTGTGTGGGTTTCTACCAGGCACTCCAGTTTCCTACCACAGTCTAAAAATGTGCAGTTTAGGTAGATTAGTCATCGTAAATGTGGGGTTACAGGGATAGGGTGAGTCTGGGCGGATGCTTTTTGGAGAGTTGGTGCAGACTCTTTGGGCCGAATGGTCTCTACCTGCACTGTAGAGATTTTGTGATTCTAAGACTAGATTGTTCTGTTACCCTATGTTCTTGATGACCAGGGAGTCCAAAGTCATGGGGTGTGCTTTGTGATGTAGAGAAATTTCTTCACACAGGATGATGAGCCTGTGGAATTTTCTGCTGCAGAAAGCAGTTGAGACCAAAATATTGAACTTTTCAAGGAGATGGATGTACTTGTTATGGCTAAAGGGATCAAAGACTTCTAAGCAGCATGATCAGCCATGTTCAGATTGACTGGCTGAGCAGCCTCCGAGCCAAATGGCCTAGTCCTACAAATTTCTGTTTCCATATGATTGTTGCTATACCATTCTGACAAATATTATTTCTTCTGTTATGCTCCATCTGACCATGTGGTTACATAGCAACTCCTACAAGTGATTTATCATTTCTCATCCCTACCGACAATGCTTCTCCATTCCAGTTAAAAATGGGTCATCCTTCTCTATGCTAATATCATTGATTAACAGAGCCAACCCTTCACCCTTTCCTAGCTTGCTGTCCTTTCTAAATGTCGTGTACTATTTAATATTCTGGTCCCAATCCTTCAATTAGCCCCTTTCTAACAGCTACCTGATCATAACCAATTCATTTCTCTTTGTGCCGTCAGTCCATCTGTTTTGTTTCACCTGTTATTGACGTACAAATACAGAGCTGTTGATTTTGTTCTTCCATTATTTTTGTAATGTCTAGCTATGTTTGCTGAATTAACTCTTAAGATTTCTGGTCTCTATCACTTCCTGACTTTTCCCATATTAATACTGTTCTTGCCTTCTCCCTACTCTTTGATTTGTCATGTTTTCCCAAATTTGATCTGTTTTTCCCAATATTTAGCTTCATGCCCTCGCTGTTATCCTTGTACAATTGGTCCTAGCACAGTTCAGATGGAGACCATCCTAATGCCTCTGGAATCAAAGCCCATTTTTCTCTCACCAGACTTTGAGCACAATTATCACTAACTTTATTTATCCTGTGCCAATTTGCTGCTGGCTCTGATCCTAGTACAGAGATTATTGCTGTCAAGTTTTTGCTTTTTAGATTAGCCTGCGGCTGCTCATACTCAACAGCACATCTGCCATTGTTATCTGGAGGATACATGACATTTAACTTGACCACTGCCACTGCAAGTTCCCTTCTCACTCAAAGCTGACATTCAAACCCTGGCATGAGTAGACAACCTGTAGGACAGTTGCAAAGGCCGAGAATCCTCCAGTAACACTTTTTGATCCCCTTACCTGCCTTGCCTACAGTCATGCCCTTCTATTCCTGACCATGGATCAAATCAGAAGACTGTATTCTGAGGGGTGTGACCACATCCCGGAATAAAATCTCCATCCCTGTACATTCTCTCATTACAAGAACAAAGACAGAGACCTCATATTTGTTACCAGGTCTCTGCTGCCATTCTTGTACTCCTTACTTGATCTCCAGTGCCTTTCTCGCACTCATTGCAAGGTGTCAGTCACCATTCTCTCATCCGTTACAAGGTCACCACCATCCTGATGCCACTTTCATACTTGCTACGAGGCCTCTGCCACCATTGTCACATTCGTTACATGATGTGCAAGAGGGCAGTGTACATGTTACATAGTTCCCATTGTGGTCTTGCTTGGTACCATGACTCCAATGCCACACTCACTTGTTTTAAGGTCTCTGCTGCTGTTCCTCTGCTTGTTACGAGATCTCTGCCACCACACCTGTGCATTCTGACATTATATGTGTTAGTAAAAGTCACATGTATAATTTTTGTTGAAGCTGTATTTTGTATGGAACTTCTTAAGATAAAGGGAATCTAATATGTAATTGTCTTTTTGTGACTACTTATGTAATCTATACATGCCAAATTTAAAGCCATATCCTAATTCTGAATGAGGTTGATTTAAGGTTTTGGAGTAGATCTGTAGCTTGGGTTGTGGGTGTTGAGGTTGGTTGGCTCGCCAAGCTGGTTTCTTGTTTTGCAGACGTTTCGTTACCATGCTTGGTAACATCCTCAGTGCAGCCTCCGATGAAGCGTCAGTGTGTTTTCCCGCCTGGTTTTTAAACTCTGGGGTCCGTTGAGATGGATTGCCTCCCTTCCGGATCTCCTTCGTAGTGGAATGTATATGGGGTTGAGTTCAATGTGCTTATTAATAGCATGCTTCGTAGAGTGCCATGCTTCCAGGAATTCTCGTGCTTGTCTCTGCCTAGCCTGTCCCAGGATCTTGGTGTTGTCCCGGTCGAAGTCGTCGTTCTCCTTGTCTATGTGGATTGAGATGAGTGAGTATAGTCGTGCCTTTTTGTAGCCAGTTGGTGTTCATGTACTCTTGTTGTTAGTGTGTTTCCTGTTTGTCTGATATAGTGTTTCTCGCAGTCTCTGCAGGGGATTTTGTAGATGATATTGGTCCTGTCCATGGCGGGGAGTGGGTCTTTAGTTTGGGTGAGCAGTTGTCGTAGGGTTGATGTGGGCTTGTGTGCCACTCTGATGCCCAGCGGTCGTAGGAGTCTTGTGGTGAGTTCTGACGTGCGAACTGCAAATGAAAGTACACTGAAAAGCCACACACACAGACCAGGTACTGAACTTCAATAGTAACCATCCCAGCACACACAAACGAAGCTGCGTGCGAACACTATTTAAAAGGGCAACAACACTGCAGCAACACGGAACTACGCCAAGAGGAAGAAGAATACCTCTTCCAGGTTTTCAAGGATAATGGATATCCAAAGAACTGAGTCAGAAGATGCCTACAAGAACTGCATCAGAAAGATTCTACACGCCCCGACACACTCATCACACTACCCTATATCAGAAACACGTCGGAACTCACCACAAGACTTCTACGACCGCTGGGTATCAGAGTGGCACACAAGCCCACGTCAGCCCTGCGACAACTGCTCACCCAAACTCATGATCCACTCCCCGCCATGGACAGGACCAATGTCATCTACAAAATCCCCTGCAGAGACCGCGAGAAACACTATATCGGACAAACAGGAAGCAAACTAACAACAAGAGTGCATGAACACCAACTGGGTACAAAAAGGCACTCACTCATCTCAATCCACATGGACAAGGAGAACCACGACTTCGACTGGGACAACACCAAGATCCTGGGACAGGGTAGGCAGAGACAAGCATGAGAATTCCTGGAAGCGTGGCACTCCACGAAGCATGCTATTAATAAACACATTGAACTCAACCCCATATACATTCCACTACGAAGGAAAACCAGAAGTGAGGCAATCCATTTCAACGGACCCCAGAGTTTAAAAACCAGGTGGGAAAACACACCGACACTTCATTGGAGGCTGCACTGAGGATGTTACCAAGCATGGTAACAAAACGTCTGCAAAACAACAAACCAGCTTGGCGAGCCAACCAACCTCAATGAGATTGATTTAATTTTGAAATGCATGTAGTTTTAAACATGTTCATCCTTTTTGAAAGTGGGTGTTCCTGCCAGTAGTCTTTCAGTTGCACTGCCGTTATTTTAGCTGCTTTGAAACTTGGCTCCCAGTATGTTTCATGTTCAATCTAGTATTGTTCAATGACTTGAAGTATCTATCTCGGCTTGCAAAATAGAACCTCAAGCTGCAGTTTTGGGTGGCAAGCTCAGACTGCAACGGCTGCTGAGATGTTCTGTCTCATTCACCCACCCCAGTCCATAACCTCTCTCTTGGGTCTTCTCGCTGTCCTCACAGACGAGCCAGGACAATTTTCAAGCCTTGAAATGGGGTCAGAGTGGCCCTAATTTTGAGAATTACTGATCTATCTGGTATTCTATTCTGGGGGTGGGTTTGATTTGTATTTTTTTTCTACTTAATTGGCCACTCCTTTTTCAGTGTCTCCCTCCCAGACTCCCCTCAAGATCGTTACTCAAGTCACATAGTCTCCCTGCATTTTCTCTTCCTCTCCCCACAGAATTGGGGATTGGAGCTATAATCCATCAATCCACAGTTTTGAGTACAAGTGGTTACCAAGATCACAACAAGCAGTTCCGGGAACTTAAGTCTATAAAATGCATCTCTAATTCTACGTGTAAGGTCTATAAATTTCATTTTTTTTTTAAACTTCCACAGATGAAGATAGTTGAAGAAATCACCTTTGAAACACTGAAGAAAGCCATAGGTATGGTTAATAAATTAAACTGTACTCTTTAAGATGGCAGGCCACACATGATATGATGGTGGGTGAATAAGTGTTGTAAATATTTGTAGGTCTGTGCACTACACGATTGAGTTTCATTCCTGATTCTCAAAAGAGAAAATGGACCTGACTGAGTTTTGACCAAATTTATTTCATTTAGGCATTTAAAATTAGACCCAATGTCCGTAAAGCTTTATGATGCTTACGCTCATGTTAATTAGTTGGTTTCCGCTATATATTATCTAACAACTGCCATGTAATATATAATTTATTTATAATTATCAAAACTCATGAGCAGTAGAACAGCCTTGCACATAGAAAGACGGAAGATAGGTGTCATTCGGCCTTCAAGCCTGCATCACCGTTCATTGTGATCGTGGTTGAATAGCCTGCTCCTGCTTTCCCGCCATATCCCTTGATCCATTTAGCTCAACTGCTATATCCAACTCTTTATTGAAATCATGCAATGTTTGACCCTGACTGCTTTCTGTGGAAGCAAATTAATTATTAACAATCCTTTAATTTATAAGGTCTAATTATCCAGAACTAAAATGGAATTTTCTGGGTTTGGTAGCTGTCCCACACTACTACTTAGAAGGAATGCCCTTTTAGATCTTGAGCTAATTGGGCACTTACGTGGATACCGGCTACCTTCATCCTGACTGAGGATTGTGGGAAATGATGCTGCATCCACCCTGAGTTGTCGGCCAATTAGGCTGGCCCCTCCACTATTTTGCCGTGCTAATAATAGGGCTGTGGTTGCTGCCAGTATAGTGTCCATTTGAATTCCTTATTAAGGAGAAACCCAGGGACCAAAGTAGGTGTTATGGACGTGGAGTGTCGACTTTACAATGTGGGGGTCAGCAGGAAAGGGTATTTAGCAGGGTTGAAAGCAAGCCACCAACCCCTCCACCCCCACAACATACTCGCGTACTCCATCATGCATGAATTAGTCAGGTCAAGGGCTTTCCCAACCCCTCAGGTGACTGACAAACCCATATGGGTTTGCTTGTCAGGTGAACTGCTTGTTAATTCTCCTACCTGTGGCTGACAAAATTGCAGTTCAGACAGGAAGAGGCAAGTAAGCAGTTGGTAATTGACTGACTGCTTAAGCCCTAACTTCTTAAGTGAAGACTGGTGAAAAGGTTGCCTCTGGTTTTTCTGCCTGCAACTTCAGAGAAGGCAGGAAGGCATCAGGTATCATTTCCAATGATAATCCACTTAATTGAAGTATCTTGCCTCTAGCAGTCCAAGAAGATTCCTATTCATTTGTGGGATGTGGACGTCGCTGGCTGGCCAGTATTTGTTGCCTGTCCCTAGTTACCCATGAGAAGGTGGTGGTGAGCTGCCTTCTTGAACTGCTGCAGTCCACCTGCAGTGGGTTGACCCACAATGCCATTAGGCAGGGAACTCCAGGATTTTGACCCAGCGACAGTGTAGGAACGGCGATATATTTCTAAGTCAGGGTTAGAGGGAACTTGCAGGTGATAGTGTTCCCATATATCTGCAGCCCTTGTCCTTCTAAATGGACGTGGTCGTGGGTTTAGAAGGTGCTGTCTGAGGATTTTTGTTGAATTTCAGCAGTGTATCTTGTAGATGGTACACACTGCTGCTACTGAGCGTCTGTGGTGGAGGGAATGGATGCTTGTGGATGTAGTGCCAATCAAGCGGGCTGCTTTGTGCTGGATTGTGTCAAGCTTCTTGAGTGTTGTTGGGGCTGCACACATCAAAGCAAGTGGGAGGTATTCCATCTGACTTGTGCCTTATAGATGGTAAACACGCTTTAAATATTCTACCGAGTAGTTCCTGTTTCTATGGGTCAGCTTTGACCATAAGATCTAGGAGCAAATTAGGCCATTCAGCTCATTGAGTCTGCTCTGCCATTCACTGAGATCTCAGCTGACCTAATAATCTTCAACTTCACTTTCCTGTCTTATGCCCATAACCCTTGATTCTTTCTTGATTAAAACTATATCTCAGCCTTGAATATACTTAACAACAGCCCACTATGGTAAAGAATTCCAGAAATTCATTACCATCTGAATTAAGAAATTCCTCCTTATCTCTGAGTTAAATCTGTGATTCCTTACTCTGAGATTATGCCCTGTGGTCCTAGATTCTCAAGCAAGGGAAAATAACCTTTCTGCATCTACCTGGTCTAGTCTCCTCTGAATATTGTATGTTTCAATAAGATCATTTCTCATTAATCTATATTCCAATGAGTACAGGCCCAACCTACTTGACCTCTCTTCAGCCAGGCCCACATACCTGGCATCAACCTAGCGAACCGTCTCTCCTCTGCCTTCAGTGTAAGAATATCTTTTCTTAGATAAGGGCTCAACTGTTGCCTACTAGTTTGCCTGTGCAGATCAAAGCAATAATTTTTCTGCTCTTTCATCGTTTTCCAATAGTCTAGAATTCCTGACTCTTGCCCTTTTTGGACGTCATGAGTAAGAATGATTCCAGGACTGAATTATTCAAATTAAGTTTAAAACATCCGTTCCAAACTTCTGAACAAACCTGTAAAGTCATTTTATATCTATTTTCTTTGACTATAAAGGGAGCATTCAGACAAAGATTTTCTAATTTTACTGTGAATCCAAGGTGAGACCAAATGTCTCTTGGAATGTACTATTTTGCTCAATGTTAACCGAAGCAATCTGTAATTTTTTTTATTAGGTCGGAAAATACTGGGCTTTCCTCAAATGAAAACATTCTTGCATTTTTCTTTTTCACTAGGGGTAGTGAAGGGATGCGAAGATATTTTCTTTTGCTAAGATGATGTTATTAAACTAGTATAATCCATGATTATTTAGGGTTGTTTTTAATGGTGCATGCTGAATTTATAACAGATTTGAAATAGTCCAGTCAAGTCTTAATTGCTTTTTGAGCTCAAAGGATCATTATATTTTTAAATGGTTGTCTGTAGTGAAAAAAACTCCAGAATGAGCACTAAAGTTGTCTCCTGCCTTACTGCTCAACGTTATTTCATATTATAGGCAGTGAGGTCGCTTAAACAACATGATCTTATAAAAGTCCAAGATTATGGTTTACTTAAAAACTTGTTTGTAATAATCGACCCATCAACTTTTCTCTCCATCTGCAAAAAGGCACCTTTGTGAGGCATTCCCCTCATAATTTGCCCAAAATCTAAACTGAGTTTATTATCCTTGCCACTGATAATGGAGTTTTCAATACCTTCCTCCTAAACCAGAAATTTCAAAACACTAATTCCTCATCTCAGTAATTCTGTTTACCAAGGCTAGAGTAAATTTCTCCTCTGAATTTGACTTCCAACAAGAACAACAACAGGTATTTACATAGCAAGGGCAAATAAGATGTGGGCAATAAATGCTAGCAGAGTTCACATCCAATGATACATCATTAGCACAATAAAACATCCGTAGCAACTTAATATCCCTATTATCGTGCAACATTTAACATTAAGTCATGTCTGGTGACATTGATGCAGAAGGTTAAAAGCTTAAAACAAAACAGCAGGTCTTGAGTTTTGTAACAGGAAAGAAGAGAATTAGGGTTTAGGAGAGAATTAAAGTGCATAGCGCGCAGCACCTATTTAAATTTCAAAACTTTAGTGAAATGGAAATCTGCTTGATAATGCTGGAAAATACCTGCCAATTTTATTTCAATGTTTATTGGAATAACTGTCTGTATAGTGCTCATGCATTTAGTGATGCTGGAACTTTGCCATAGCTCCACTATTGAAACTATTCTTGCCCAAGGTATCGTGTCTCCCTTGCACAATCCAAATCACAAGGACAAATAATATATATTCAAAGATGAGGTATGTATTCTTTTCACCTGTTAGCTTCTGACAACCAAGGCACGCACAGTAATTTAGACTAACATCGTATGTGCAGTTGAGTGCTCCACATGCATATGTGCAGTCTTTGAATTTAAGGCAGATCTGGAATACATGGGAATTGCACTTTAGATCAGCATATGATGAATCTACTTTCCAGGAAGCATCTTCTACTGAAATATGGGCAGATGGTGACAGAGTTGTAATGTCACTGCATTAACAAACCATAGGCCCAGGCTAATGCTGTGATGCCACGGATTCAAATCCCAACGTATGCTAGTAAAATTTAACATCAGAAAGTGAATCTACTACCTATTAGCAATTTTAATATTAGTGTGTTGATTGGATTATAGAACTTTGTCTCATTTCATAGAATAAAGCTGATTAAACATTGGCCTCTACCATTCTGCCTTTTGGGTGAATGTAACCAAATTAGAATAAGAAGTAGCAACTAAATAATGTTTATTGTATGAATTTGTTAATTCCAATAATTTACAGATTTTTGTAAGATTCGTGTAATTTTAATGAGGATGGGTTCCCACTCTTTCTAATGTCTTTCTAAAATAGATAGCCAAAATCTTGAAGAACAAGAAAGAGAAAAGCGACGCCAAGTAATTGAAAAGTTTCAGAAAGCACCATTTGAGGAGATTGCAGCTCAATGTGAATCCAAGGTGAGACCAAATGTCTCTTGCAGTGTACTATTTTGCTTAATGTTAACGGAAGCAATCTGTAATTTTTTATTAGGTCGGAAAATACTGCGCTTTCCTCAAATGAAAACATTCTTGCATTTTTCTTTTTCACTAGGGGTGGTGAAGGGATGCAAAGATATTTTCTTTTGCTAAGATGATGTTATTAAACTAGTATAATCCATGATTATTTAGGGTTGTTTTTAATGGTACGCGCTGAATTTATAACACAGATTTGAAATAGTCCAGTCAAGTTTTAATTGCTTTTTGAGCTCAAAGGATCATTATATTTTTAAATGGTTGTCTGTAGTGGAAAAACTCCAGAATGAGCACTAAAGTTGTCTCCTGCCTTACTGCTCAACATTATTTCATATTATAGGCAGTGAGGTCCCTTTAAACAACATGATCTTGTAAAACTCCAAGATTATGATTTACTTAAAAAGCAGGACTAGTTGAAAAGATAATGTTCTTTTATTGCTGACTAAAAGCATTGTTTGTGTTGATACTTGTTGAGAAAAATAAACAGATTTGTTTCTTCTTCCAGTCAAACCTGCTCCATGACAAACTTACAGAGATATTTGAACTAACAATAAGGTAAGTTGCTTTGTTCAGCAAGAATTCTAGAATTGAATTATTAATCCACATGATATCCTGAAAAGTTTTTAAAAAATGACTTCCAGTTACTGCCAATCAACAAAAATATATACGTTGTACAGGATTTGGTTTTTATCCCACAGCTCTGCCAAAAATATAAAAGTTGAGTATGGAATTGTTTGTTAGATTAGCAACTTGTTACAATTGTTTAATTTATGCTTCACCAAATTTTGATCAGACCTCCAGTTTTAATGAAAGGTTATGATTTGAAACATTGTTCATTGTTGAGAAAATTCAAATTAATGTGTGCAAAAGCAAATCAGTTGGGAAAATATGGCAAATGGTCTTCATTGGGAAAGAAAGTGATATAGTCCATTCCAAAACTAGAGTCCTAAATCTAAACGTAGGAAGTTATGAAGGTATGAGGGATAAGTTGGCTGTGATAAACTAGGAACTTCATTAAAACACAGGGATCAGTAATGCTTAATATTTAAAGAATGAATCTGTGCAATGCAACAGTTATATATTCCTTTGAGGCAAAAGAACACAGTTGGAAAGGTGGCCCATCAATGACTAACAAAAGAAATTAAGAATTGTATTTGATCCAGTGAAGAGTTATTTTAAAAAGTTGTAAGCCTAAGAACTGAGAACAGTTCAGAATTCAGCAGAGGAGGACGAAGAGGTTCATTAGAGAGGGCAAATAGATTACAAGGGTAAATTTGCAAGGGACATAAGAGTTTCTATAAGTGCATTTAAAAAAATTTAACAAAGACAAATGTTCATCCCCTTACTAATTGAAACAAGTCAATTGATAATAGAGATCATGGAAATGATAAGCAATTAAACAGTTACTTTAGAGATAGTAAGAACTACCGATGCTGGAGTCAGAGATAACACGGTGTGAAGCTGGAGGAACACAGCAGGCCAGGCTGCATCAGAGGAGCAGGAAAGCTGATGTTTCGGGTCGGGACCCTTGGGTCCCGACCCAAAACGTCCGCTTTCCTGCTCCGCTGATGCTGCCTGGCCAGTTCTGTTCCTCCAGTTCCACACAGTGTTAAACAGCTACTTTAGTTCCGTTTTGATGAAGAAAACATAACTTACCAGAAATGCTTAGGAAGTAAGGTGCTGTTAGGAAGGAAGAGTTGAAAGATATTAGTATTAGTTTTAAAACAAAAATGCTGGAGAAATTAATGGGATTGAAGGCTGATAAATCCCCAAGTTCTGATGGTCTATATCTCAGGGTGCTAAAGAAGGTGACTGTGGAAAAAGTGAACATATTGGTTGCCCAGTTCCGAAAGTCTGTAGACTCTGTAAAACCCTAGCAGATGGAGGGATGCCAAATGTAACCTGCAGTTTTTAATTTTTAAAAAAAGTGCAGATGGGGAAAACGAGAAAATGCAGACCTGAAATTTGCTAAGGTCAGTAGCAGAGAAGGTGGCAAAGTCTGTTACAAAGGATGTTCTTGTTTCAGTCAGTTTTGGGAGCACTATGCTGAAGACCTTGGCAGGTAATGATTTGCAGTGTTATGACTTTCCGGCTCACTTACTGAGTCTCACTTCCTTTGGCAACTTGATCATTACTGCCAGTCATCTGGGACACACTCTGCTGTTTGTTGGACAAGTCTGAGTTCTGTTACTAATGTGTTCTTGGCATGTTTCAGCAGCTCTGTTGTATTTCTTTGAGATCTTAAGTGCCTTAACGTTCTTAGGTTCTTGATACCTCAGTGGACCTGTTGCTCAATTTCAGCTGCTGTAGGTGTGTGACAAGTATCAAACTCCAATGTGGAGTTGAAGCTGAACTGGTTTCAGATCTTTCAAAAGTGTTCCTTCTGTCTCGCCTCCTGCTGCTTGTTCCTTACCAATGGGTTTACCATTGGGAAAGCCTTCTTCAAACACAAGGTAATTCAAAAAATGACATGGAAGTCTTCAGATAATAACAGCCTAAACAAAATTAATGGTATATGCATCAGTAGCAGAACATCTCTATAAGATGTCTGGACTAGTCGAGGTGCCGACTAATGGACTAGTCCAAGATGGACTACACCTTGTATTAGACAAGATCTACCTGAAATTAAAGAAGCTAATGATCACAAAGTCACAACAGCCATCTGCAATGGAGAAACTGAAGGATGTGAGCATCTCAAACATTTCCAGCTAGGCTTCTCCAACTGATTCAAATCCCTAATGAGGTTAGACAATATTGAGGAACTGAGAAATTGTCAAAAGATGGGTTAAGGATAGTGCAGTGGGCACCATTGGGTAGAACCATAAAGAACAATGGATCACAAATCCATGATAAAAACTGGTTGATGAAAGAAGGTGTGGCAGAGCAAGAGAGACCAGGAAAGGACATTAAACTAGAAGATGAGATGTGCAAAAACAAATCCAGGGAATGTTGAAGAAAGTTAGCAACTCTGACAGCATCCATGGAAAGAGAAGCAGAGTTAACATTTTGTGTCCAATGTGCCTCTTCAGGCAAGACCTGCTGAGTTTCCCCAGAATTGTCTGGAGTTTGTTTCACATTTCAACCATTTGCAGTGTATTGATTTTATTTGAGATGTGCAGGAGACTATATAAATCCAAACAAACCAGCTACAACAGTGTAAACAAACAAGGAGAGAGTTAAAATACAGAGAGGTGCAAGCAGCAGCAAATCAGATTGACTTCAAAGCTAAGATTATTTAATATGCTGGTCAATTCAGATTTGGATGGCTTGTCAAACTGTAAAAATAGTCATGTTTTGGAAAATATATTGATATGAGGTCTGACTGCAAACGTAACAAGGCTTAGTGAGGAAGAATTAAAGAAGATTAAAGAATCTTTAATCTATAGAAATAAGTTTAAGTGAGCAACTCATCAATATTTGAGTTTCGTGTAAGTCGGGGTAAAGATGGGAAAAATAATCAATGGAATAAATCAGACAGTGTTGTAGATTCAAACGTGAGGAATACCTAATACTGTTGACCGTTAGACCGGATGAGTTGGTGTACTAGCAGTATAAGCTACATTGAGCTAAACGACTTTTTGTCAAATGTTTGCTTGTGTTATATCTATCTATATGGTGAATATTTGAAAGCATGTTAGTTTTGAAACAAGCAGCATTTATGGTCTATGTTAAATATTTCCGTAAGTCATTATGCTAGTGATCCATTTTACCTTAGACGTCTTGGTTAAGGCAGTCTTCAATTCCGCCAGCAGTTCTTCAGTTTTCTGTTCTTAAAAATTTTTAGTTCTTCTGTGTATGATTGCAACAAAAATATGGAGAATTTATGTTAATTTCCCTGTGATTAAATGTGTTGAATGCTTCTGCTAGTGGAAGATTACTTTGATTTTAAATGGTTCCTATTCCTGAAGAAAAGCCTGCAGAATCAAACTTCTAAAAATTATAAAATTTGTTTTAAAAATTGAACAGAATCTAAATGTAACAATAGACTTGGTGTTCAACTGGTCCAAACAGAATGCATTAATAAAAGACAAATTTTGAATTGCTTTCAGCAATGGGTGTTTCTTTCAAATGACTACAATAGACTATGGTTTAAGATGGTCTCGAGCAAAATTGAGAGAGATTATTTGGACACAGTTGCATGGTGTGTTGACGAATAAGTTCTTCCAAATGGTTGAGATAGACTAAATGAAATCCCCATTGTACGAAGCATTAAGAGCAGAAACATAATATAAATATATTTCTATTTAATAAAAATATAGTTGGCAGAGTACAAGTACAGGCAAAAATATGAAATGCTTGCATTTACTTCTTTTATTTATAAGACCGTTTACAGAGTGTAGTCCATGATCTGTGAGTAAGATGATTTAATCTGGAAAATAATTATTCTCTCCTTTTAAAGACCAAATCATCGTACAACATTAAAAGTTAAGTTTATTGCACTTTCGGTCCATTTATTTTCTACGTATGCTTACTGGAAAAATGTAGAATAGTGACTTAAGTGGATAAAATAGCATTACATTTCACTGAAAGGGAACCAGCCATAAATTCTAAACAGAAGCCTGAAGTTAGATGGGGGTATCAGTTATACTTAAGAAACTTAAGAAGATCATTTTCAGGAATAGAGGCAGTAATTGCTGGGCATAATAAGCAGGTCTGATAATATATCTGAAGAGGAAAATAGCGTTGATGTTTTGGTCCACCACTCTTCACGTTCAATTGAGCTTCTGCCAGAATGGTTGTGAAGTCATCAATGAAGCGTCTCCCGAATGCGATAATTTTATTTTTATACTAACTGAGCAGTTTTTGGTCAAATTCTTTAGCATTGAAAATATTGCTTGCTCTTCTTTACCCAGAGTTGTGTTATTAAAAATTTCTAACTTTGGTCTCTCTCCAGCAGGCCGCCACCAAGCCCTTCAGGATCCATGAGTGTTGCAGCTGGCCATGTTCAGTACCATTCCATTCCAGTCTATGAAATGAAATTTCCAGACCTCTGTGTTTATTAGTCACTGTTTAGGACATCACAAGGCGACAGATAATGAAGCATAGATCAATTCAAAGATCAAAACTCCCTTGGGGAGGGGTGGCATTATGTTTTCCACTGATTACATTATGTCTCAAAGAGCGTTCAAGTGGATCAATTTCTCTCAATAAGTTGAACCATGTTAGGGCTAGCTGAACTGAAGTTCACTGTGATATATGGTCTTTGGTGCGTAGAATGTGTAAGGGTATCGGTATCATGTAGTGCAAGAATTCATTTGAAAGTTTACTATCTTTTTGAAGGGGTAAATACTATAAAGTTTATACCTTGCAAGAGGTCCAACAGATGAGTAGTGATTGTTAATATTGCAACAATGAAAGTGCAGTTATGAACAAAACTATGCATGGCTTTTGTTTTTCATTCAAGAAATAGAACACACAGAAAAGAATGGACCTTATCGATGCAAATGAGCGAGCTTAAAGTTTTCTCTATCACATTCCTGTTAACTAGAATTATTTTTAGTGAAGGTTGTAATTTTTCTTCAGCATTCCAAACTTGCCTCATTTAAAAAAAAATTCTTGTTTCCGAATTGAATCACTTGTCTGAACCGAACGTGTTGAACAATCGATGAAGAAATTGGCATTGTTAGTCAGAGCTGTCCTCCACATGGAAGTTGAACAGATTTATAACTTTTTTTTACTGCCTAAGAAATTTACCTCAATTGCTGATTTTCAGATGCTACACAACTGTTAATAAGGTCTGTTTATAAGGGTCTGTAAGACCGTATAAATATGAATACGGTAACGTTTGAGGAATTATTTTGGATTATCAAGCAGTAAAATGTAAGTGATTTTAGTATAACTAATTTGGCCTAAAACATCTGTCGGCCCATTTCCACTTTCCATAGGAAAACCAAATGGCGGTTCAACTCTGCTGACCATGTTTGTTTCATGCATACAAATCTATCCTATTACTTCACTCCAGTAATTTTGAATATAAAGATTGAGGAACTGTTGTTGGTTTCCTTACAATTATAATTTTGAATTTGCTGTGAAAATAGCTCTTACATGCTCACTTAGGCAATGACATTTTGTTGGCACTTTTCTCCTTCCACCCTATTAAATAGTAGAAGTTTCTCAATTCCATGCAACTTTCATCATCAGGAGGACTAACTGGGGTTCTACTTCAATCCAACACAAGTCCACACAGCTGCTGGAAAATGCACAAATGTGAGCTGCTGAGATAGATCACTGCATTCCCTACCCAAGCCATGGATGAGATCTCTTGGCCTAACCATATGCTGTGCATACCGTACTGTTTTGTTTAACTATTCAGTAGTCTTGTCATTGAGAAATTCAGATGAAAATTGGACATCCATAAAGCATGAAAAATGGTGACTAGATTTCTAATGATTGCTCGGTGTTTTTGCACTGCGACATTGAACCAGGGGACATCTTTTAAAAATAAAACAATTCTACACATTTTAGATTTCTCTCATGCAAGATGAAATACCTCTGAAACCATTGCGCAAGTAAGGATTCCATTGGACTTCTCAAAATAATACCAGCTGAAAACATAATTGTTAACTCAATTGCACATGAAAGTGATCGAAGTTGTGAAACATTCGGCTGTTAAAACAATTTGTGTATGCTTCAGCAATTCATGGATTGTGTGATGTTGGAAGCAAATCCAATCACATTTGAAAATACATAGGCATCTTACATTTGATTATAACCATTCCCCTTGGCTGCTTATCTTTTTGAAACAAAGTTTCTAAGTTCACTGTTTGAAATTGACTAAATCGAAATACTCTGCACCTCTGGAAATTCTACACTCTCTGGTTCAGTTTGAACAAGATTGTAATTAATCAGTAAGGAAGTTAATTTGTGGATGAAAATCTATATGTCATAAATCTGCCTTTTTGTTAAATTAATGAGAGGAATTTAAACGTAGTTAAATACTAGCAATAGCAGACAAACTGGTTGCCATCTTTTTGTTTGGGTCCTCTACAAAATTTTCTCATCAATCAACAACACTTTGAAGCAATTATTGTTGAATATTAGTGGTAAAATTGTATTTATTTTAAAATATCTCTGATCTGGTTTTATTTTTTGTCATTATCATCAGATTAGACAATCATTGCACTTTTGATTTTGTTCAACTTCAAGTGGTTCTCTGTTAAAACTAATTCAAACAGTTAAAAATTTCATATGCATTTTTAAATAATGTGCAAGTCACTATCCAATTTTAACCTAACTTTAATGTTAGCAGTGCTGTATTATGAGAAAATTGCATTGGACAAATCTGCATTCGTGACACGTACTCTTTAAACCAAATATTAGCAAATTCCAAATGTTATACTGGAAGCTACCATCTCCTATGGACTGGAATGTTCATGTGATTAGCAGTTTGTTTGGATTGGTAAAAGTCATATGATTTAATTCATTGAATGTTTTGACTTTGTTGAGCACTTTTTAAAATGACTATTTGCTGTCCTTAAGACCAGGTCATTTTATGTAATTGTATAAGTTATGGTGATTGCTGTGTTACATTAGCAAAATATTTCCCATAAATCCTATGTTGTGATCTGTTTATTATGCTTGAACATGTCAAAGCTAGTCTGCTTCTAAGCATAGCTTCAGCTATAACCAGATGTGCGCAAATGATGTTTGCTGGCAATTGTGTAAATCTTAGAAATGTGGAGTATTGTGTTTTCAGAATGATGTTTCGCATTGAGTTCCTTCCTTTGTCAGCAGTACTTTGGCTACTGTATACAGTTCTGTCTCTATCATCCTTCAGAATTTTTTTAAATGTGAAATGTATGATGCACAAATGCAAGGGCAAAATAAACATCTTCACTGTTAAATGTTTTGGTTTCTTTATCTCAGACCAATAAAAATGTAGATATTTATGGAGATAATGCATCTTTAACATTCAGAATATATTTTATTCATGTAGCTATGATGCAGATATACAAGTGAACTATGAAATGTCTGTTGCTAAAACTTCTTTTATATATTCTGAAATTACAGCAAATTTTAGAAATTGCACAGTAGCATTTTTCTTTACTGAGTTGATAAACACACAGTGCACTCCCACTCCCCTTCTTCCCGCGCCAAAACAAATTGAATAGTATGTATAATCCTCCAAAATAAATACATAAATTGCAATGCTGGAGAAACTCGGCAGGTCTGTCAACATCTGCCAAGAGAGAGAAACCAGATTAATATTTCAAGTCCAGTATGACTTTTCTAAAAAAAACTGAAAAGGGTTTGGGAAATGTTGGGGTCATGGGTGAAAGTAAAAAACGTTAATAGCAGATGTGGTGTTGCATGAGTTTGTGTTATGCTTCGTTGGAACATTACAGCAGCCCAGGATAGAAATTTTACCTTGGTCCCTGAGTGGTTTATTGATTTGGCAAGCAACTGGCAGGTCGGTGTCCTTCCTGCAGACAGTCAAAGTGTTTGCTCTGTCTAAACTAAAGGACACCACATTGTGAGCAGCAAATGCAGTAGTGTAGATTTAATGATATTGGAGTGAAATGCTGCTTCACCTGGAAGCTGTGTTTGGAGCCTTGGGCAGTGAGAAGGAGAATGAGCAAGTGTTATACTTGCATGGGAAGGTGCTTATGGGAAGTAAGTGTTGAGCTAGGAATACTTCAGTGAGTAACCCACCACCTGATTCCCCAAAGCCTATCCACTGTCCGCAAGGCACAAGTCAGGAGTGTGATGGAATATTCCCCACTTGCCTGAATGGGTTCAGCTCCAACAACACTCAAGCTTGACACCATCCTGGACAAAGTAGCCTATTTGATTGGCATCACATCCACAAGCATTCACTCCCTCAACCACTGACACTCAGTAGCAGCAGTGTGTACTATCTACAAGATGCACTGTAGAAATTCACCAAAGCTTCTTCAACAGCACCTTCCAAACCCACGACGAGCCTCTAGATGTGAGGCTGGAAAAGCACAAGAAGTCAGATAACATCCGAGGAGCAGGAAAGTAAATGTTTCGGGCCAAAACCCTTCATCACTTTGACTTTCCTGCTCCTTGGAATCTGTCTGACCTGCTGTCCTTTTCCAGCCTCACACCTTATATACTCTGGCTTCCAGCATCTGCCATCCTTATTGTCTCCAAACCCAAGACCACTTGCATTTGGAAGGACAAGGACAGCAGATACATGGAAACACCAACACCTGCAAGTTCCTCTCCAAGCCACTCACCATCCTGAGTTGGAAATATATTGCCATTCATTCACTGTCATTGGGTCAAAATCCTGGAATTCCCTGCATGCTGTCATATTACCTACAGCATTTGGCCTCCAGCAACTCCAGGATAAGTAAGAACGGGCATTAAATGTTGACCAGCTAGTGACACACATGTCACACAAGAGAATTTCAAAAACTTTGGAATCTATAGTTGTAGGAGTACTACACTTGGTGTTTTGATGGCTTATTTCTGTGGGTTTGGGGCAAATGTCATGTCAGCTGAAGGGTTCAACCTAGTCATTGTTTCTTAACATCTGGACTTAAGCAGGTCAGGGAAAATCTGGATTTGTCCCTGTTGGCAGTGAAAAACAGTATGGTAACCCTCACGTCGAGAAATGCTAAAGTGCACTGCAAGGTTGAAAGGGAAGGTGGGAAAGACTATGGAGTTTAAAATCATGGCTGAAGAATTTTTAAAATACATTTTGCATCTCTTCCTTATATTAAATATGTTTTGCAGTAAGAATTCCCAACAGTTGATGTAGAGTAAAAAGAATGGTTTATGATCAAGCAGGAAAAAATGTGGTTATTTAGCATCAAAAACTAAATAAGACTAAGTCAGAAGGTACGAGTATAAACGGGCACTAGCTAATGCAGCTGACTGATGTCAAGCTGAACACTGAGCAAAGCTCATGTTGGGTTATGTTAAAGTAGACACATTTTTAGATGTTCTTGACAAGGACAGCATACAGATGATTGGATATTGCTAAAGAATAAGCACTGGGGAATGCCAAAGATGGTCATGTGTGTACACAGTAAGAGGCCATCTAGAGTCCAATCAAAGGATCAAATTCTGCATGGAAATATGAACAAGATAGAACAAGGCAGAATAAATTTCAAATGAAATTCTTGGGACGTGGGTATCATTGGCTGGACCATAATTTATTGCTCATCCCGAGTTGCCCTTAAGAAAGTGATGGTGAGCTGCCATCTTGAACCGTTGCAGTCCATGTGCTTAAGGTAGACCCACAAGGGAATTCCAGGATTTTGATCCAATGAGGGTGAAGGCACAATTTGAAGTTGGGCTGATGTGTGATTTGCCTAAAAACCTGCAAATGGTGATGCTGCTAAACATCTGTAGCTCTTGATCTTTGAGCTGATGGAGTCACTGGCTTTGGAAGGTGCTGTTGAAAGAGCCTTGGTAAGTTGCAGCTTGTAGATTGGACATGCTGTTGCACCATGCATCGATGGTGGAGGAAATACCTTTATTTAAGGTGGTGAATGGAGTTGATTTGTCCTGCATTTCATTGAACTTTTGAATGTTATTGGCGCATGGGTCAGATAGCCCAGGGCCTGAACAGCTAGGCCTGAAGCCAGAATGGGCAACCTTTGAGCAGCCAGGCTCAGAAGGGCTTTCAGGCCAGGTCGAGCACACAGCATCTGCACAGTATGAGGGCAGGCAAAGACAAGCCTGGACTTGCCCTAGAAAACGAAGCTGGTTTGTGTATCGGGATATGGTGAGCAGACTCAGTGGTGCTGCAAGTTCCTGCCACAACCACATGTGGAGAGGAGGATGTGCCTTGACACGTCAGAGGATGGATACCGAAGACAGCCTCAGTATCTTCTATACATGACATCAGGGATCCCGTTGGATACTGTGACTTTGACCCGGAGCATCAATTACCTGAAGGAACTGCTGGAAGGATGCAGTAGATAGAGATAAGAATGGACAGCTGGTGGCCATTCCCTCAGTAAAGACTTGACCTGGAGTTTGGGCTATAGGGGGAGGCTGAATAGATTGGGGCTATTCTTCCTAGAGCATCAGAGACTGCGGGGTGACCTTTATAGAGGTTTCTAAAATCGTGAGGGGCATGGATAGGGTAAATAACCAAGGTCTTTTCCCCAGGGCAAAGGAGTCCAAAACTAAAGGGCATAGGTTTAAGGTGAGAGCGGAAGAATTTAAAAGGGACCCAAGGGGCAACTTTTTCATGCAGAGGGTGGTGCATGTACAGAATGAGCTGCCAGAGGAAGTGGTGGAGGCTGGTATTATTACAACATTTAAAAGGTATCTGGACTGGTACATGAAGGGGAAGGGTTCAGAGGGATATGGGCCAAATGCTGGAAAGTGAGACTAGATTAATTTAGGATATCTGGTCAGCATAGATAAGTTGGACGAAAGGGTCTGTTTCTATGCTGTACAGCTCTATGACTCTATAACATTTTTCGAACAAAGCTGTAGTGTTTGTAATTCTTCAGTCTTCTAATCTCTCCCTCTAGCCAAGGGAAGACTGAAAGATTATGGCCAATGCCACCACAATTTCTACTTTCACTTTCTTCAAAATCCTTAGAAGCAACTCATCATTTAAGTGTCAGAAATCTATGCAAGACTTCTTCCTTTTTAATTCTGAACACTTTTACTATTGGTTTCCTCCTCTGTGCCCATGGCCTGGACAGCATCTGCCTCTCTTATCAAGATAGATACAAAATATTCTTTAATACCTCAGCCATGCCTCCTGCCTCCATGTGTAAATTCCCTTCTTGATCTCTGATCAGCTCTATTCCTATAATCTTTTTATTACTCTTTATGTGCTTATGGAAGATTTTGGGATTTCCCTTTATGTTAGCTGCTAGCTTTTTCATATAATTCCTTTTTGCTTCTCTTATTTGCTTTTTCACCTCCCTCTTCAAACTTTGGCAATCCTTTTGAATCTCAATTGCATTTTCTGCCTTGCACCTGTGATAAGCACATATTTTCCTTTCTAAAGTTAATTTCTACCTCCTTTGTCATCCAGGGAACTCTAGGTTTATTTGTCCTATCTTTCCCTTGTTGGAAAATACCTAGGTTGTATTCAACCCATCTGATCCTTGTAGATGGCCCATGGTTCAGCTTTTCTGACCAACCTTTTATTCCATTCAATCCTTCATAGCTCTGTTCTAGCCCCAATGAAGTCAACTGTCCACCAATTGCTTTTACTTACTCTGGATTGTTGCATGCCATTCCCCACCACCATTCCGAACCTTATGGTACCATGATTACTGTCTCCTAAACGTTTACAGAAGACCCTATAGAAAAGATTAGAGTGGTGAAGCATGTTATTGGACTAAGATGGACAACATTGATTGTTTGGAGTCACTGCCCTTCTCGACATCTGGGCACGCAGATGAGGTCATAGGGTAAAAGTTTATTAAGAAGTTGCATTTGTATGATACATTTTACAATTTCAGGATATCCTAAAGCTCTCTGCGGCTAAAGACGGACATTTTCCAAATATATTCATCTTTGTGATGTAGGAAAAGCAGCAACAAATTTGTGGGCTGAAAGGTCCCAAAGACACCAATGTGATAAAGATAAGATAATCACTATTAGTGATGTTAATTAAAAATAAATATTTGCCAGGGAGTAGACAGATCATTGAATCAACAAGTCTCCCTGTAGACATTGATCTACTTCAGTTTTTGTGTATGATGATGTTCAGCTAATTAAAATATTAGCATTATAAACTGAGAAACTTCAGAAATTCTGTTCTGAGGAGCTATAATTTCATGTCATGTAATCTATTGCAATAAAGACTCAAAATAGACAATGCCCTGCAACTCTGTTGAGATACTCACTCATCCATCTTTTTCAATATTGTATTAATTCAATTAAGCAATCATTCTGCTTGTGCAGAATATTTGTACATTTGATCAGTAGATCAATATACTGCAGATTAGCTGCCAAAGAAATCACAACCTGGAGTCTCATAAGAGCCAACATCATGGAAGTTGAGAGCATTTTCAATTTCACATTTTGTTGCCAAGTCTGATTCAGCAACAATTAGTTTGAATTTTTAATGCAAATCAGCTCACAAATTGAAAAGAATTTGTTTCTTCTCTCCAGTTTGTTCTTCACAGAGACCTGACAACTTAATGGAACCAGTATTAGAATTATAATATTGTTTCTGCTTCCTTTTGTCATTTTATTTTCTCCAACTGCATCGAAATATATCAAGAACTGTTTACCCCACAGAAAGTTAGCTTCTCTGTAAATGCTTGTGCACTTATATATTCTGTAGGTCCTGTACATTTGAGCTTAATGTGGGGGTTAGAGATCCTGCACTTTCTACCCCTTCCCCACTAGAATGCTGACCACCCAACTTTCCTTCCTGGTTCCCATGTTAGTTGTTATTGTTTTCTCACCTTGATTACTATTTCCCCGTCCTTCAAATCTGCTGTCATCATCTCTCCTCCCAAACCCTTAATCCTTCCAGTCTTGCAAACTAACACCCCATCTCCAATCTCCCTTTCAACTCCAAAGGCCATGACTATGTTGCAGAAGTCCATGGACATTAGTCCCCAAATCCTATGCTTGAAACCTGCCAATCAGGTTCTTGCCTCTGCCATAGTGCCACAGTCATGACTAACACCCTCTGTGACGAAGGGTTTCAGCCTGAAACATTGACTTTCCTGCTCCTCGGATGCTGTCTGACCTGCTGTGCTTTTCCAGCTTCACATTTATTGACTCTAGCTTCCGGCATCTGCAGTCCTTGCTGTGTCTAACCCTCTGTAACTGAGGTAAGTTATCCTTTTTAATTATTCTCTCCTATCTGCAGCTTTTGATAAAGTTGACCACACCATACTCTCCCAGGGCCCCTCCACTGTTGTCTAGCTCAGTGTGGGACTGCCCTCATCTGTTCCCAGTCTTGTCTGTTGACTCGTAGCCAGAAAATTAACTTCAATGGCTTCTTTTCCTGCAGTTATTTCTGATGATTCCAAGGATTGATTCATTCCCCTATTTCTCATCCACATGCTTCCCCTTGGTGATATTAATTGGAAGGGTGTGCTTTGTGGGAATGCCACCTGTAGGTGGTACAAAGAAGTGCCAGTGCAGAAGTTATATAATTCCCACCACAAGCGGCTGTCTGGCTGAAGGACTGGCACTACCTTGTGATCTATAATGCTGCTCGCTGATGCACTACAGCAGGCTTGCTGATGTATGCTGGCTCCCAGTTAAGCATTGACTTGATCATAAAAATGTTCATCCTCATTTTCAAATCACTGCATGGCCTGACCCTTCCCTATCTGTATAATCTCATCAAAACCCAGAAATAACCAACATATCTCCACCACCATGGCAGTGGTGGTACATGGGAAGAAGCAAAAGGTGTTCTTGCCCACGTTTGATCTGATACCATTGAACTTCATGTAGTCTGAAGTCAATGTTGAGAACTCCCAGGGCAGCTCCCTCACGAATGTATGCCACTATCCTGCCACTTCTGCTGGATCTATTCAGGATATATCCAGGGATGGCGATGATTTTGTCTGGGACGTGGTCTAGCAGATACGATTCCATGGGTATTACTACATGAGGCTGAAACTTGGCTAGTCTGGTACCAGCCCCCAGATGTTTGTAAGAAGGACTCTGTAGGATCGACAGGGCTGAGTTTGGCATTGTTATTTCAGGTGTTTAGGTTGGAGCCAAATGGTCCATCTGCTTCCAATCTGTTTTTGAGAAATGTTAGTGGCTTGCTACAACTGAGTGGCTTGCTAGGCCATTTCAGAATGCAGTTAAACGTCAACCACATTGGTGGGTCTGGAGCCAGGGACCTATAGGACCAATCACGGGCAGACCCTGGATGCTGCCTGTCAAACCAAACAATTCATCTGTCCTGTGATTGGTCTGCAACCTTAAATAAGACCCAACACCATTTCCCTGGCCTTGCCAGATTTCTTTTGTCTATTATTTGTTTTGCCCACATCCCCTCTACCCATCCCATAATACTGGGGCAACGAACTCACCGTTGTGTATTGAATGATGTTTCTTCAGACTGATTGTTTCTGAACTGTAGGAAGTTATGACTAATTGGTGACTTAGTGTACAATATGCAACTGAAAAGAATGGCAACTGTTCCTAAGTCATCAGTAAACCTGGCTACCTTTGATACACATATAGAAGTTGATACAGGTGTATGAATTATGTCAGGAGGTGAAAATGTGTGATAAATAGAGACAACCAAGCAGTTTATAAGCAAGTTTGCCATTGTGACTCCTTGGTTCTGTTGAGGTGAAAACTGGTTATTTTTATTTGGTGTCAAATCTAACCAAACAAAAGTAGCAATTACTCAGTTCTCGATCTCTTTCCTCAAATTTAGACAGAATCTGATGTTCAAAGTGGTAAATGTTACGGCCTCCTACTCTGAATCAATTGTTAACTTTATATTTGTGATTAGCAAATAGTTGTTAAACCAAAGGTATTAAAAGATATGAGGCAAAGGGTAGGTGCCAGAGTGAGGTTGCAGATTAGCCATGATCTTACGGTGTGGCAGAATAGGCTTAAAGTACTAATGGACTACTCTGAATCTTACATCCTTACTTGACTTCAATGGGGTCTCTCTGCCATAGGGTCCATTTCTGCCAGGCTTCAGGGGATTAAACTGGACATGACCCCTATGACAACAAAACAAGTATCCAGAAGTGATGACAATGTCTCCTCATCCCCATGACAGAAAAGACAAGTAAAATGAAGCTCCTGTCCCAGCTACTGAGCTTTTCAAAGGCCCCTCCCCTGCCTTTGCTGTACTGGAGACCTACCTTCTCAAAACCATGGTCAGCAATGGGATAGGACTTCAACTGAGCAGCAACTCCAGTCACTATGGTGACAGACCTTGCCATAGTACAGTGAATAAAAAAGGATGTAAGTTTATAACCAATTTGACACTGTGTTTACCCAATTGGCTTGTAAAATTATACTATTTTGCACCAACAGACCACATTGTTGATTTATATTTAATAGGCTACAGGAGGATCAAATTAATTAAAAAATGAGGCCACAGATCGTGAGAAATCATGAACAATAGCGTACAGAGAAACATTTATTTTCCCTTCAGGAGTGATGTCTGGGAGTACAGTCAGTTAAAGAAACAGCAAAATACTTTTTAATTAAAGTATTGATTGCATTGGCAATTTTGTCTCTTATGTCACCCACTCTTTTTGTGAATTGTTTGCCAATATAGCTCACTGCGCATCTGAAAAATATTTTGACAGGGTCTGGTACCATAAACTTCCAACCCAGCTATCATCAAAGGTCCTTTTGCCAAAGCTATATATTTTCCTCTCAAATTGCTCCTTCTGTGCTATAGCTAATATCTTGTTATCTATATACCTGTTAAGGATCGTAGATTGAAAAGTATGAGAAGTTGGTTTAGTGAATTTTGTTGCAATGATTGTAGGATTGTAAGGGCTGTTAATTTTTTTAACTAATGAAGTGGGAAGAGCGACAGAAAATGGGAAAAGTCTAGTTTGGTTATTGATTTCTTTTTCAGACATTGCAGCCACATTTCTTACACATTGCTTCTGGGGTTGACAAACTCAGCAATGTCCTCCCCACTGCCTGCCCCATGCTTGCAGTTCAGCAGTGGAGAATCTTGATGCCCGCTCTCTCCCTCTTTCAGAATTTGTCTGGCAACAAATTTTATTGTTTTTTAAGCCTTGAATATACTTCCTTTTTAAAATATGCCAGATGCTTTTAAAATGTGTATTGGACTTATGATATCTGCCATTATAGGCAAATAGCCATAAACAGCTCTGTCTATGTTAAGTTCAATTTTAAAAAGGCAGTATTTAAGAACTTGAACGTTACATTGCTGCCTTGCTTTGGTAATACCTGGCACAGGGCATACCCTGGCTGCCTCCTACGTGTTTGTTTTTGGGAGCTAATCCACTTTCTAGGGCTGCAAGAGTTTAATGATATTTCTTCTTCCTGTGTAAATCATTTGCATTCTTGGACAAAAATAAATTCAATAATTTGCATTTGCGCATACAAATTTTGAAGGTGTTAGAGCACAGCCGGTTATAATTCTTTCAACTGAAGTAAATGGATATAAAGCAAAACGTTTACCAAACATTGCTGTACCAACACACACAATTTTCACATTAGATTTATGGTGCTTTTAGTTCCATTTCCTGAAGCTGTATTAATTGTTCCCTGATACCTTGAGCACCCTTAGATTAAAAAAAAAGGTCTATAGCAGAATCATTGATGATTTAAATAAAAAGCCAAAATGGCAAGTACTGGAATTCAGAAACAAAGGGAGAAAATGCCCAGAGGTCCTCAGTGAGTCAGCCAGGGACCTACAAAGACAGTTTCATTGTGGACCTTTTCTATACTTTAAATACCTAGCCCCAGAATTTACTAGCCCCAGAATTTCATAAGATTTTTAAGATGCTTTTGATGTTGGTTGCTTTAAATATCGCATATAATTTATTTATAATACGGTTTTAATTTGTTGAACACTTCAAAAGCCACAGGTTGTCAAGAATCATTAACTGCTTTTGCAATGTTTTAGTTTTTCTTCACAACAAAAATGTCACTACCATCCAACAATCGCTTATGAACAAACATGGGTACAAGGCCTTTTCTAAATGCAGGTATCGGGTTGAATTTCCAGTGTGGTGCAGCTGATATTGGATGTTTTGGCCCTTCGTAACAGCACAAAGTGAACAAAGAATAATTAAAATGCCATGTTACTGAACATTGTCAAAGATATGGCAGAATTGTTCACTTGAGGAAGATTTTGGTCATGCAGATTACAAAAGCATGGCGTTTTGACATAATGATATTAGTGGCAGAACAAAAGGTGTTTCTGTGCAGCCTATTTTAATCAGTCTTCACCCTGTCAAAACTGTTGCATTGGGCAGATGTCAACATAATTTTCCTCCGCAGAACAGTGCCTGATGTGAAATATTTCAGACATTGTCATTATCCTATAATTAGTTTCTATACTAAGAGCTAGGTATTCAGCTAAGAAGTCTTGGAACACTGTAGGTTCCTTTCAAAGGTAGCAAGGTCAAATCCATTAACACAAGAGCTGTCTGTCCAAATGAATATTTCAAAACCTTCTTGATCAGTGAAAGAATTTATGTTGTTCAGAATAATACAATTACGACTGTAAAATCTTCAGAGCTGTTATGTCCTCTTGTGAAGTTAATGAGGCAAGTGTATGCACATGAAAGCTGTCTGCCTTGTTTTTTTTCTCTGCATACTTAACAACTATAATGCTACATTACAGATAGATAATGTATTACAGCTCAGAAATAGGCTCTTGAGTCATCAAACTGCTGCTGAGGTTTCTCTCCAGGAGCTTTTAGTCTATTTCTAAATTCCTGCCCACTCCCTATAATCTGTAATATTCTTCTTTGTTGAGCAAGTATATAATTTACATTTTTTAAATTTATGGACCTGCTTAAGTAACAATCTCATATGAATCATTTTGAGCATCACTGTAAATTTGTACATTTAAGGATCATTCCACTGACCAGTAACTGGACCAGGCATGTTAACATCAAAGCAGGGCAGAGAAAAGTCTGGGAAGCTTAAGATAATGGTGACAATACTCGGCGCCAGTTCTGCACCAGTTTCCCCATTCCATGGTTTCTTATCAAGAATTACATCAGGCATGAAGACTATTTTCTTAATCTAATGCTATGAAGCCCAAAGCAATTAATTTTGGGTTGCACCTTCAATTTAGCTATAAGCTACTCATCCCCAAATCCCCTAAATTGGAAAAATCTGGTTGCCCTATTTAAGCCAGAGGAGAGCTTTAAATTGTCACCAGACTACAGTCCAAAGACGTGCAGGCTAGGTGGATTGGCCATGCTAAATTGCCCGTAGTGTACAGGGATGTGCTGGCTAAGTGGGTTAGCCATGGGGAATGCAGGGTTACAGGGATAGGATCTGGTTAGGATGCTCTTTGGAGGGGTGGTATGAACTCGATGAGCTGAATAGCCTGCTTCCTCACTGTAGGGATTCAATTATTTATTTCTACCTCTGCAATATTGACCACTTCTGCATTATCTCAGAATTTCTTCTGTTGCAACCCTCACACATGACCTTTCCTCCTATGCGTTTAATTTTCCCCTTGATAGTCTCCTATCTGCACCCTCCAGCAACTTTATTTTATCTACAATTTATTTGCATGACACCTGTCTGAATCATTCAATTATTAGCCTACAGTATATGGATTCCTTCTTTCCCAATGCATTCAACATAAAATGTACCTCTTTATCTTCAAACTTTAACAGCCTTACCTCTGCTTGTCTCATTTTTTATTGTCATTTTGGAAAGGCTTGTGCGTTACTACAATCTTGAGAGTTACACCAGAGGGTTATATAACATTTAGTACAGCTGCCCAAGCTGTACAGATCAGAAGGCAGGAGCCAGTCTAAAGTCAATTCAGTCAAACTAATGACCTGCTCATGTAAGAGAAAATGTCATTGAGAAAATCAGGTTCAAGTTGAGTCTGCTACTGGAAATATAAACTTCAACTGCAGAGAACCACGCTTAGCAAAATGATACTCTGATGGACTCAATAATCAAAGTCTGGTCAAAAGCACTTGCTGTGACCCAATTAACACTTAAAGAGAAATCTAAACTTCTCAATTTAATAAATAGCATTACATCACAGGATCTCCTTTTTTTTAAACAAAACGAAAATGTTTTTGTACATAAAACAAATTATGTGGAACAAGTAAATTAACATTATATATTAACGCTATTTATGATTTATTCACATTTATTTCTTACCAAGTCAAAATTTCCATCTTCTGTTTTTTCAAAATTCAACACTGAGATTAAATCTCACCTGCATCCACACAATGAAAGATTAAGTGTTTTGTTTTACTCTGGTTATAGTGCAGGTCTACCTAACTGACATTTACTCTGGCTCGCTACTTTCAGTGAGCTGTAAACCACAAGAGATTCAGAATTCAACTAATCCTTTCAATAGATACCAGACAAATTGAAACCAGAGAACCTCACTTAGCACCAGCCATCTTCGTTATTCATCGTATGCTGTGAGATGTCTTCAAACTGACTGTATCACTAATTATCACGACCTTAGAATTTCTGTGAACAAATCAAGCAAATGGGTTTTTACAACCATTCAAGTTTCACTGAAAGCAAGAACCTTTTTCTGGAATGCCCTTCTTATGAGGATTGCAAATGTCACATCTCAAATTCTTCAGCTACATAAGCCCATCTGATGTCATCTATCTCTCTCTCTCTCTTTTATTCTGACTTCATTAAACAAACATGGATCACATTATAAGGCGAATGAGGAAACTTTCTCAAAGTTCTTTTGTTTTGTTGTTTTTTGATAATGATATTATGTTATTGGCTGGTCAGTTGCTTGAGATAGAAGTTCTTCCTTTCAGATTTTCTCTCTCTCATGAAGAGAGAGACTTGGCTTACTTGCAAGTTTGTGAAGAACTGTGAGCCAACTCCTTTCTCTCAGTTCTGTAGCAAACTGTAATTTAAAACCAATCCGAGCTGCAGCATTGACCTTGTCACGGTAAAATGAGATATTGTGGTGTGATCTGTATCAGTACCAGCCTTAGTATGTTTGTTGTTGGAGGATTGTGAGATCCCACCAAGTCCCCAGTGATTCCTCAGAAGCAGCCAGTTGAATAAGAATTCAATGCAGCTGTTACCCTGATGGTCACTGGGATAGGATGACCACCTATAGCTTCAGGTCTCAGGTTGCACTCCAGCAGATGGCACAGTTCTGTCAGAGGGTCCTGGGACATTTCTAGCCTGCACTGATACTGCACCTCGCTCAGCTGGAGGAAATGGCATTGAGGTTGACAGACTCTGGGCCTCCTGGACCTCCTCTGCATCCTGAGGGGACATTCATCTGTGACTCCTTCATGTGGAGGCTAGAGGTTGCTGCTGGGTTGGGCTTGTCTCGCGTATCCTTATATCTTCATTTTTTCTGTGCCTTCATCGCAACACAGCCACAATAATGATAACACCAGCTATGGTCTTCTGGTTGTGGTAGGTAATATCAGTAATAAAATAGATCCTTAGTCATGGGAACAGTCAGCATTCACACCACATACAAATGAGAGTTTAGTCCTCAAAAGAGTGTAAATGCTCTACCATCTCCCACATGATCCATCTCCCTACCCATGGAACATAGAACAGTACAGCACAGTACAGGCCCTTCGGCCCAC
This sequence comes from Rhincodon typus, assembly GCF_021869965.1. Classification (NCBI taxonomy): domain Eukaryota; kingdom Metazoa; phylum Chordata; class Chondrichthyes; order Orectolobiformes; family Rhincodontidae; genus Rhincodon; species Rhincodon typus. Next base: position 71,010,181 of record NC_063335.1, on the reverse strand, counting down.
GATGTTGTGCCGAACTTTTACCCGAAACCTAAGGGCTATCTAACCTCCACTGCTACCTTATATTATCATCCATATGCCTATCTATTAGCCGCTTAAATGCCCTTGATGAGGCCGACTCCACTACCCTCTCCGGCAATGCATTCCACGCCCCTACCGCTCTCTGAGTAAAGAACCTACCTCTGACGTCTCCCCGATATCTACCTCCTTTCACTTTAAAACTATGTCCCCTTGTAAAAGCTACCTCCACCCTAGGAAAAAGTCTCTGGCTGTCTACTCTATCTATACCTCTGATCATTTTGTACGCCTCTATCAAGTCACCTCTCATCCTTCGTCATTCTAAAGAGAAAAGCCCTAGCTCTCTCAACCTTTCCTCGTAAGACCTTCCCTCCATTCCAGGCAACATCCTGGTAAATCTCCTCTGCACCTTTTCCAACGTTTCCACATCTTTCCTGTAATGAGGTGACCAGAAATGGACACTACTCCAGATATGGCCGAGCCAGGCTTTAGTATAGCTGGAGCATAACCTCACGGCTCTTGAACTCAATCCTTCTATTAATGAAAGCCAACACACCATACACCTTCTTAACAACTCTATCCACCTGGGTGGCAGCTTTCAGGGATTTGTGAACATGAACCCCAAGATCTCTCTGCTCCTCCACACTGCCAAGAATCTTTCCGTTAATGCTGTATTTTGCTTTCAAGTTTGTCCTTCCAAAATGAATCACCTCACACTTTTCAGGGTTAAACTCCATCTGCCACTTCTCAGCCCAGCTCTGCATCCTATCAATGTCCCTTTGTAACCTAGAACAGCCCTCCGCACTGTCCACAACGTGACCCGCCTTCGTATTGTTGCGAACTTGCTAATCCACCATTCCACTCCTTCATCCAAATCATTTACAAAAATCACAAATTGAAGAGGACCCAGAACAGATCCTTGTGGTGCACCACTCGTAACTGAGCACCATGTTGAATATTTTCCATCCACTACCACCCTTTGTCTTCTAAGGGTCAGCCAATTCTGAATCCAATCTGCCACATTTCCCCCTATCCCATGCCTCCTTACCTTCTGCATGAGCCTACCATGGGGAACCTTATCAAACGCCTTACTTAAATCCATGTACACCACATTCACTGCTCCACCTTCATCCACGTGTTTGGTCACCTCTTCAAAGAATACAGTAAGGTTTGTGAGGCATGATCTACCCCTCACAAATCCATGCTGACTATCACAAATCAAACTGTGTCTTTCCAAGTGATCATAAATCCTGTCTCTCAGAGCTCTTTCCAATAATTTGCCCACCACTGACGTAAGAGTAACTGGTCTGTAATTTCCGGGGTTATCCCTGTTCCCTTTTTGAACAAGGGAATGACGTTTGCCTCTTTCCAATCTTCCGGCACTATACCCGTGGACAGTGAGGACGAAAAGATCATCGCCAAAGGTCCTGCGATCTCGTCCCTCGCTTCTCATAGAATCCTTGGATAAATCCCATCAGGCCCGGGGGACTTATTTATCTTCAACTTCCTCAGAATTCCTAGCACATCTTCTTTACTAACATTAACCTCTTCTAGCCTACCTGCCTGTTTCACAACGTCCTCCTCTACAACTAGGCCCTCTCAGTTGTTAATACTGAAGAAAAGTATTCATTAAGGACCTCTCCTATCTCTTTAGGCTCTGTGCACAGATTCCCTTTACAATCCTTGATCGGCCCTACCCTTTCTCTGGTCATTCTCTTGTTCTGCACATATGTCTAAAAAGCCTTGGAGTTTTCCTTGATCCTATCCACCAAGGTTTTCTCATGCCCCCTTATAGATCTCCTAAGCCCTTTCTTCAGCTCCTTCCTGGCTAACTTGTATCCCTCTAGAGCCTTTTCCGTTCCTCTTTTCCTAAAACTTACATAAGCCTCCCTCTTCCTCTTAACCAGTCATTCGACCTCTCTGGAGAACCATGGCTCCCTCACTCAACCGCACCTTCTCTGCCTGCTAGGGACAAACATATCGAACACATGCAGTAGGCATTCCTTAAACAATTTCCACATTTCTGTGGTGCTCTTCCTTGACAGCATCTGTTCCCAATTTATGTTACCCAGTTCTTGCCAAACTGAATTGTAATTACCCTTCCCCCAATTATAAACTTTACCCTGCCATATGGACCTATCCTTATCCATGACTATCGTGAAAGAAACAGAGTTATGATCACTACCGCCAAAATGCTCTCCTACCAACAGGTCTAACACTTGGCCGGGTTTGTTGCCAAGCACCAAATCCAAAGTGGCCTCTCCTCGCGTTGGTCTATCTACATACTGTGTCAGGAATCCTTCCTGAACACACCGGACAAAATCCGCTCCATCTAAACTATTACAACTAAAATGTTTCCAATCAATATTTGGAAAGTTGAAGTCACCCATGACTACAACCCTGTGACTTCTGCACCTTTCCAGTATCTGCCTCCCAATCCGCTCCTCTACTTCTCTGCAAATATTAGGGGGTCTGTAAAAAAAAGCCCCAACAAAGTGACTGCTTCTTTCTTGTTCCTGACCTCAACCCAAACTGACTCTGTAGACATATCATTCTCAAACTGCCTTTCAGTAGCTGCTATACTCGCCCTGACTAGCAATGCCACTCCCCCACCTCTTTTTCCACCCTCCCTATTTCTTTTAAAGCATCTAAATCCCGGAACTTCCAACATCCATTCCTCTCCCTGAGTTACCCAAGTTTCTGTAATGGCCACAACATCGTAGTTCCAAGTACCGACCCATGCTCTAAGTTCATCCGCTTTATCTCTGATACTTCTTGCATTGAAGTATACACACCTCAAACCATCTCGGCGTCCGCAATTACACTCCATCGACCGCGTTTCTTTATAAACCATCTCACTCCCTGTTGTGTCTGTTGGAAGGCTGAATACCTCATCCTCTGAATTATGAATCCGGTTCCCCACCCCCTGCCAAACTAGTTTAAACCATCCCGTATAGCTTGAGCAAATCTCCCTCCCAGGATATTTGTGCCCTTCCGGTTCAGGTTCAACCCGTCCTTACTGTCCAGGTCCAACCTTCCCCAGAATGTGCTCCAATTATCCACATAATGGAAGCCCTCCCTCCTACACCAACCCTGTAGCCACGTGTTTAGCTGCACTCTCTCCCTTTTTCTTACTTCGTTATTACATGGCACTGGTAGTAATCCAGAGATAACTACCCTGTTTGTCCTGGACTTCAGCTTCCAATCTAACTCCCTGTACTCGCTTTTCACATTCTCTGTCCTTTTTCTACCTATGTCATTGGTACCAATGTGTACCATGACTGCTGGTTGCTCACTGTCCCCCTTAAGGATCTTGAAGACACGATCCCTGGCACCCGGGAGGCAACATACCATCCTTTCATCTCATTCGCATCCACAGAACCGGCTGTCTGTGCCTCTTACTATTGAATCCCCCACTACAATTGCTCTCCTATTCTCCCCCATTCCCTTCTTTGCCACAGGGTCAGGCTCAGTGCCAGAGACCTGTCTGCAATGGTCTTCCCCTGGTAGGTCATCCCCCCCAACAGTATCCAAAACGGTATACTTATTATTGAGGGGAACGGCCAAAGGGGATTCCTGCACTGTCTGCCTATTCCCTTTCCCCTTCCTGACAGTCACCCAGCTATCTTTTTCCTGTACTTTGGGTGTGACCACCTCCCTGTAACTCCTCTCTATCACCCCCTCAGCCTCCCAAATGATCCAGAGTTCATCCAGCTCCAGCTCCAGCTCCAGTTCCCTAACACGGTTTTTGAGGAGTTGGAGTTGGGTGCACTTCTCGCAGGTGAAGTCAGAAGGGACACCAGCAGTGACCCTTACCTCCCACATCCTGCAAGAGGAGCATGCAACTGCCCTAGCTTCCATTCCCTCTACTCTAGATTTCCAGAAGAAGAATTAAAAAAAAGCCTTACCTTACCGAACCTCCACACAGTCTTTTTTGGTTAGAGGAGGAGGATGGGTGGGAGACACTACACGTGTAGTGTTTCCGGTTTAGCCAATGCCCGAATTTATCTGTTTCTTCCTGGCTTGTGTTCCCTCCACACACCCGCCGCTGAAAACAAGAGGGCCGCTTGCTGCATGAGGTAAGTTTTTTATACAGGGAGAAATAAAAACCGCCTTACCTTCCCGTCGGCACTCTGGCTCGCGCTGCTGCCGCTGAAAACAAGAGGGAAGAAGGCTACACCTAGATTCGAATTCGGATCGCAGAGTTCAGAAACCAGCGCGCTCACCATTACACCATGGTAACCATATACCCGTGCCTTCTTAATTGCCATCCCTTCTGCATTCCAGCATGCTACCATGGAATATTTAAATAATCGACTCCCTCAACTTGTTCACTACAATAGTGACTCCTGATAAGCCCAGGACTGACTGTGGCCCACTGTCCCCTGACAGCATCAACTGATGAACGACAGACACCTGACTTGTCTCTGTGTAGTTCTTCAACTGAGATACCTGTGGGACTGATCCCGACCCTTTCCCTGGACACTGGACATGTGGAACCCCTGACCCTGAATGTGCTGAACAGCTGACTGACAATGTGTAAGCTCCTGGACTGTGATCAGATGATGCCTCTGACTGACTCTGGCAAAAATGCCATTACTGACAATAGACCCCCTTGACATAATTGAGGTCTATTCCCCTTGGATGTTGAGACACTACCATTCAGTTGAAACACATACAGTGTGTTTGCCATGATGCAGGTATGAAATTGATGTAATATGGTACTACATAACAACATGTTCACTAATCCTGGCTAATCACCTTCTTGCCAAAGCTCAACTCCATAACTGCACATCCTAATTTTAACCCCCATATTAAACCACAGCTATCTCCCCAACCTAGTCCAGCTATCACATAATTTGCAACTAGCTCTTTAAGCAAGACTGCAGAAGATAACATATCACATACAAGCTGCTTCGGCTCAGAGTTTATGAGCTGGAGGCTGAATTTATTCACCACGATGCATCAGTGAGCAGGGGTGTTACCTGGATTCTTTGTACCAGCAGCCATTTTAGGATAGCATCTTCTGATACGGTCAGTGGTCAAAGATAGGAGAGTCTGACTGCAAGTAAGGCAGCTAAGGGGATCCAGAGGACAGGAATGTCAGCCTCTGCAAGTCTCCAACAGGTCTGAGACCCTGTCAGCTTTATTGGATGAGAGTAGGTCTGTGGGCTGAATGAGTTAAATGGCCATTGCACTATGGAACAGGAAATCATCCAAGTGGGGTGGGAAGCATAAAGTAATGCAGTGGTATTAGGGAATAGTATTGTCATAGAATCATAGAGTTATACAGCATGAAAACAGACCCTTCAGTCGAACCAGTCCATGCCAACCATGTTCCCAAGCTGATCTAGTCCGAACTGCCTGCATTTGGCCCACATCCCTTCAAACTTTCCTATTCATGAACTTATGCAAATGTCTTTTAAATGTTGAAACTATACCTGCATCCACCACTTCTTTTGGCAGTTCATTCCACACACTAACCACTCTGTGTATAAAAAAATTGCCCCTCATATCCTTTTTAAATCTTTTTCCTGTTCCCTTAATAATCTGGCCCCTGGTTTTGAACACAACCTACCCTAGGGAAAAGACCCTTGTCATTCACCTTACCTATGCCCTTCATGATTTTATAAACCTCTATAGGGTCACCCCTCAACCTCCATTGCTCCAGTGAATAAAGTCCCAGTTTTTGTAGTCCTACTTTCATATCTCAAACCCTCCATTTCTGGCAACATCCTGGTAAATCTTTTGAACCATCTCCAGTTTAATAATATCCTTCCTATAAAAACAACCAGAACTGGACACAGTAGTCCTGAAGAGGCTTCACCAATGTCCTGTAAAACCTCAAAATGAAGTCCCAACTCCTATACTCAATGGTCCAAGCAATGAAGACAAGCCTATTATATGCCTTCCTAACCACCCTGTCTACCTGTGATGCAAATTTCAAAGAATTATATACCTGAACACCTAGGTCTCTCTATTCTACAAACTATTCAGGGTCCTACGATTAATTGTATAAGTCCTGTCCTTGTTTGTATTACAAAAATGCAATGCCTTACATTTATCCAAACTAATTTCCAACTGCCACTCCTCAGCCCTTTGATCGAATTGATCAAGATCTATTTGTAATCTTAGGTAACCTAGTCAGGGAGATTGGCACTGTTCTCTGCAGCAAAGAGCATGAGTCCAGATGGTTGTGTTGTCTGCCCGGTGCCAGGGCTCAGCACATCTGCTCTCAACTGAAAAAGAACTTGCTGCAGATGGGCAGAACCCAATGGTTGTGGATGAATGAGGAAAGAAATTCTGAATAGCCAGTATGAGGGCCGAGACACCAAATCAAGATCAGAACCTCAGAGATAACAATCTTTGGATTAACCACATGCAAATTGACGTAGTGTAAACAAAATTAGAGAGATGAAAGCATGGCTGAAAGCCTTGTGTGGGAGAAATGGATTCTAGTTCATGAGGCACTGGCAATGATACTGATGAAAGTAGGACCTATACAGTTGGGATGGTGAACATCTGATCCGTACTGGGAATGGTATTCTCACAAACCACATAAATAGGGAAATAGAGTGGATTTTAGTGGCGGAAAGGACCCAAATCTGGGAAATTATGGAGAATCAAAGAGTGGGGAAAATGCAACAGAGGAGGGAATTAACGTGGGAAACGATAAACAGTTAATGACATAAAAGGATGGAGAATATAGATATAAGAGCAGTTCAGATAAGACCAGAGGTTACAAAGTTAATAAAAGGGTAAAACATAACATACTATATTTGAATACATGTAGCATTCAAAAACCACAAATGAACTAGTACAAATTGAAATACATAAGTATAATCCAGTGACCAGAACTGAGAAGTGGCGGTAGGATGACCTAGATTGGGACATACATACTGAAGGATCTGTGACAGTTAGGAAGGACAGTAAGCTAGGATAGTGTGGAGGAGTGGCTCTGTTAATTAAAGACCATATTAGTACAATAGAGAGGGATGACCTAAATTCAGGAAACCAAGATATAGAAGCAGTCTGGGTAAAGGTGAGGAATGATAAATGAAAACAGTGACTTGTGGGAGTTGTGTACAAGTTCCCAAAAGCAACTGCATGGTAGGACAGGATATCAAGAAAGAAATAATAGGAGATTGTCAAATGGATACAGCAGTTATCATGGGAGGGTTTAACCTACATATAGACTGGTAAATTAGTTGGGAAAAGGTAATCTAGATGAGGAATTCTTTGAATTTTTTTAGACCAGCATATTATGGCACCAAGCAGAGAGCAGGCTATATGAGACCTGGTTTTGACCAATGTGATTGGATTAACTACTGATCTCATAGTGAAAGCCCTCCTAGATAGCAGTGACCATAACATGTTTGAATTTACAATTTTAAGGGAGAGAAGTCTGAGTCCAAGACCACTTTTTTGGATTTAAATAAGGGCAATTATGGAAACTGGCAATTTAGGATTAAGTGTTAGATAATAAGGGATGCAGTGGCAAAAATTTAAAGGGGATATTCCAAAAAGCACAGAATAGAAACATTCCAAAAATAAGAAAAATTCTAAGGGATGGTCCCATCATCTGTGATTAACTAAAAAATTCAAAGATGGTATCAAACTCAAAAAGACCTAATTCTACAAAAATAAGTGGCAGGTCAAAAGATTGGACAGGATATAACAAAAGGCAAAAGAATTACTATAAGATTAATAAAGAGGAAAAAATTAGAGTATGAAAATTAGTCAAAAATACAAAAACAGATATGAAACATTTCTTCAGACATTTAAAAATGAAAAGAGTTTACAATGTAAGTGTTGGTCCTGTAGAAGATGAGTCTGGGGAATTCGTAATGGATGTTGAAAAGATGGCAGACAAATTAAACAGATATTTTGAGGTGGACTTCACTTGAGAGGATACAAATAACATCCCAGAAATAGCTGTAAATCAGTAATTGAAAAGGAAGGATGTACTCAAGAGAATTACAAGGGAAGTATTACTGAGTAAATTGCTGGAACTGAGAGTTGACAGGTCCCCAGGTCCTGATGGAATTCATCCTTGAGTCTTAAAAGAATTAACCAGTGAGATAAAGTTGATGCATTAGTTTTAATTTTCCAAACTCATTAGATTTGGGAAATTTGCCTTCAGTTTGGAAAGTAGCCAATATAACTCTTTTATTCAACAGGGGAAGGAGGCAGAGAGCAGTTAGCTTAACATCTATCTTAGGGAAATTGTTAGAAGCTATCATTAAAGAAGTCATAACAGGGCACTTGGATAAGCTCAAGGTAATCAGGCAGAACCAACAAGGTTTTATCAAGGGAAAATTAAGTTTTATTAATTTTTTGGAGTTATTTGAAGAATTAACTTATGTTGTGAAAAAAAGGGAACCAGTGGATGTATTGGGCTAAAATTAAGTCATTCGGTTAGGCGCCGCATCGAAGGTTGCTGTAGAAAACAAAAGCTCATGGTGTTGGGGGTAACATATTGGCGTGGATAGAAGATTGGCAGTCTAACAAGAAGCAGAGAGTAGGAAAAGATGGGCCTTTTTCAGAGTGGCAGGATGTCACGTGTGGTGAGATGCAGCATGATCTAGGCGTCCTGGTGTATGAATTGCAGAAGGTCTATATGCAGGTACAGCAAGTAATCAGAAAATTAATAGAAAGTTATGTTTTATTGTGAGAGGAATTGACTGCAAGAGTAGGGAGGTTATACCACAGTTGTGAGATCACATCTGGAGTAAGGTGAACAGTACTGATCACTGTACTTTACAGAAGGATGTTCACTCATTGGAAGCAGTTCAGAGAAGGTTTACTAGACTAATGCCTTGAATGAGGGAATTGGCTTATGAGGCAAGGCTAGACAGACTAGGCTTGTATCTTCTGGAGTTTAGAAGAGTCATAGGTGACTTAACTGAAACATATAAGTTTTTAGTGGGACTTGACCGTGTAGCTATGCAGAGTATCTTTGGGAGAATCTAGAACTAGGGGTCATAGTTTAAAAATAAGGGGTGTTCATTTAAATGAAGATGAGGCAACAATTTTTTTTCTCACACAGGGTTGTATGTTTTTGGAATTTGCTTCCTCAAAAGGCAGTGAATGCCAAATCTTTAAATATCGTTAAAGCAGTTGTAGACAGATTCTTGATTATCAAGGGTATGAATGATTATAAAGTGTACACAGAAATATGGAGTTGAGGTTAAAATCAGATCAACCACGATCTTACTGAATGCTGGAGCAGACTTGAAGGGCCGAATAATCTACTCTTGTTCCGTGTTGTATATTTGTGCTACCAAACTAATATTCGTACGATAATCTGTACAGCTACCACCTTTTTAACAATTTGAAGGAGAAAGCTGGCACAATGTGATTTTGAATTTCCAAATTACAGAGTGTACCTGTGCTATGAAAATTCCCATGCTTCTTCTCTTCCATACTTGCATAAAATATAACTAAATAAGCTGCACCAATTGTAATTCCTTCATCATCATCTGATTTTTTTCAATTGCCACATAGAAACAACCAAGTTTATTAGCAACCTAGCTAGAAATGTGCCAGTAATCATAAGTAATTCAATTAGATGGACCAGCAATTACAGTTAATAAATTAATTTTCCTTGTGGTCTATCTCGAAGGTTTATAATGAACATTGCCAGATGAGCTGTTAAATAATAGTGTCTATCTACTAATGATGAGAGGTTCTCATCAGGTCCAAAACCTGCCACCTCCTGATTCAGGAATGCTCAAATGATATCCTACAAAGAGGAATGAGAAATAAACAAAAAGTCATGTTTACATGATAGTAGGAACTGCAGATGCTGGAGAATCTGAGATGACAAGGTGTGGAGCTGGATGAACACAGCAGGCCAAGCAGCATCAGAGGAGCCTTCTTCAAAAATGGGTCTAGGCCGGAAACATCAGCTTTCCTGCTCCTCTGATGATGCTTGGCCTGCTGTGTTCATCCAGCTCTACACCTTGTTATCTCAGTCATGTTTACGTAACTTGTTAAAATGTGTGGACATCAGGTTTAGGGTGAGTGAGGGAAGATGTTGCAGCCAATAGCGTGAGTGGTAGAGCATAATGCTTGGTGGGAGGTGGATAAGGCAACAAAGGTAAGGTGAGTGTGAGGTATCAGAGAAGATGGTGGCACTTAATGCTGGTGGAACAATTTAATTTTCACTTTCTTTTGTCCTAGATCTTTTCTGCACTTTCACTAACCGATTCAGAGGAAGGTTGGTTGATAATAAACATAACTTAAAACCACAAATGAAACAAATGCTAGTCTCTGAATTTGTATTAATTACTGTTTGATACTGTTAAAAATCTGAACCCATGCAGTAAAAGAAACGATAACATTGAACTAGCCTCAAACAACTTTCTGTGATTGGTAAGGGATGCATTGTCAAAAATGCACAAATTATAGGAGAATTGGGATGTATAATTTTGTCATTTTGAAGAGAAAACAAAACAACCTTTTCAAGAAAGTGACAACTGATGGAAGTTCCCTATAATTGCAATTAGAGCCACTCAAGTGAGTATGTTTTTCTCCTGAGGTTTTTTGTATTGAAGACACTAAAAGGTGTACATTAAATTTCTTGTCTGAATGGCTAACAACAATCTCCTTAGTAATCGCAATGTTTTAAAGGAAGAGTAGCATCTTATTGCCCAATCAGCCCGAATAGCTGACAGCGAAAGCACCTAATTATGATTAGTCAGGTCACTCAAAACAAAAGGATCCCAGTCATTTTGATTGACATTTCCATTGCCAGTCTAGGGAGGATATGTTTGACAGACATAGAATCAGGTTAAAATGACATAAACTTCTGTTTTTGTCTCCAATTATCAAAGGTATATGGAATTTGAACAGTCCTAAATTGATTTCAATGGAGAAGAAAATTGAGCAGAATGTATTAGGGGTGGTCGATCATAAATCAACCATTCCATTGGCACTGTTGAGGTCGAATTTTACTCCAGTTATATATTGTGCTGAGAATGAAAAGTACAAACTACACAAATACAATAGACTACAAACTAGAATGTATACAGGAATAGAACATGCCTTTAGGAGCTTCCTTGAATCTCATCATTCAGGCAAAAGGATATTCCCCAGATTTCTAGGCCAATGTTCAGAAATTTTTTTTTACCTCTACGCTACAAACATGATAAATTTGCAATTGATTTCACTTTACTCCTTCCTCTAATCTTCTCATTCACAAATGCATGCATGTTTTTACCCTGCTTCCCACACTAGACTTATAGTTCATGCGGAAGTAATTGTTGGTGCCACACTGCCACAGATGTTCCTCTTGAGGTGCATTATACAAATCGAAATGCCTGCTGGGCGTTTCAAAGTTCTTACAATTTGTGCACTCCATCCTTCACTTACCTTTAAGTCTTCATACACCTTTAATTCTAAACAAAATTGCATACTTTTGGTTCTCCATTCTGAGCTATGATGAGCATAGTGTAGAACTTCCAAAGGATGTAGAAGGTTAGTAGAAGGGGCAGAAAAAAAGCAGATTAAATTTAAGACAGAGAAATGTGAAGTTGTTCCTTTCGGTAGAAAGAATGCTAAGAGGCGTTATGAAATAAAGAATACTGCTCTAAACATTTTGCAGGAGCAAAGGGGCCTGTTTGTATATGTACATAAGTCTTTGAAGGTGACAGTATAGGTTGATATAGTGGTTAATAAAGCACACAGCTTCCTATACTCTTTCAATAGGGGCACAAAGTACCCCTTTGGGTAAGTGAGATATGTTAAACCTTTGTGAAAAAATGGTTTCAGATCACCTGGAGTATTGTGTCTAGGTATCTCATTTTAGGAAAGATGTGAAAGTCTTTGGGAGGGTGCAGAAAAGATTCACTGTAATTGTTCCAATGATGAAGGATGTCAATTGTATGGATAAATTGGGACTGTTTTCATTAGTGAAGAGAAAGCTGAGAGGAAATTTTGTAGAGGTATTCAAAATCATGAGATTCAGATTATAATCTGAAAGAAAAAAAACACGAAGGATGATGGGAAAAAGGCAGGAGCCACATTCAGTGATTTTGCTCCTTTAGAGAGCCAGCAGTGATATAATGGATCAACCGTCCTCTTTGTAACCCTTCTGTAGTTCTGTGATAGTTTCACCACACCCAATTCCACCCTTTGGTGTATCGCCTTGTTTGAGTCTAAGATATTATGTAAAGTCAGGGGTCATGAATGAAGGACTTGGGTGTATATGTACATAAATAAGCATCACTAGTTTGGATCTTTGCCTTTTTGTAGAAACCAGACTATCATACATAATTTAAAAAAAACAAATGTGCCAGAGTAAAAGCAAAACTGCAATTGAATATTGTGTTTCGACAGAAAGTTGGGATAAATGGATCATTTTTGTGTTGGCAACCTAACTAGTGGAGTGTCACCAGGATTAGTGCTGGGGAACAGTTATCATAGAATCCCTACACTGTGGAAGCAGGCCATTCAGCCCATCAAGTCCACACTGATGTTCCAAAGAACATCCCACCCAGACCCAGTCTCCTAACCTATCCCTGTAACCCTGCCATTCCTATGGCTAATCCACCTAGCCTGAACATCCCTGGACATTACCAGGCTATTTAGCATGGCCAATCTACCTAACCTACACATCTTTGGACTGTGGGAGGAAACTGGAGCACTGGAGGAAATCCATGCAGTCATGGGGAGAATGTACAAATTCCACACAGACAGTTGCCCGAGGGTGGAATTGAACCCATGTCCCTGGCGCTGTGAGGCAGCAGTGCTAATCACTGAGCTACTTTGTCACCACCTATCCCCATCCTCTCCCCCTCCCTCAGCCACCATGTTGCCAGTTATTTAAGATGGATACGATTGACCTGGAGTCAGGTTTGCTGACAATACAAAAATAGATAGGAAAGCAAGTTGTGAGGATGTCAAATGTCATATAGAGGTTAAGTGAGAAGACAAATTTTGCAGCTGGTGCATGATGTGAAAGAATGTGACGTCAATTTTGTTGGAAGAAAAGCAGAATATTATTTCATTGGAGAGAGATTGCAGAATGCTTCAGTACAGAAGGATTTGGGTGTTCTTGTACATGAATCACAAAATAGTTGCATACAGATCATAGCAACTCATTTGGAAGGTCAGTGGAATATTGGCCTTTATTGCAAGGAGGATGGAGACTATAAGTAGGGAGATCTTGCTGCAACTGCACAGGGCATTGGTGAGACCATGCCTATGTACTCTGTGCAGTTTGGTTCTCCTTATTTAAGAACAGATATGCTTGTCTTGGAGGCTGGTCAGACAAGATTCAGTAGATTGCACAAAAGTAAGATACTGCAGAGATGCAAGAAATTTGAAATAAAAAGAGAGAATGCCCATGAAACTCCACGGGTCTGACAGCATTTGTGGAGAGTAAAAAGAGCGTTAATGTTTTGAATCTGATATGACTTTTCTTCCAGCTCCTTTCAGTTCTGAAGAAAAGTCATACTAGTCTGGAACCAATAACTCTGCTTCTCTCTCAGCAATTTTATCTTTTTATTTCAGATTCAGTAGATTAAATTCTGAGAAGAAGGGATTATTTTATGAGGGAATATCAAGCAGGTTGGGCCTATACTCAGAAGAATGAGAGGTAATCTTATTGAGACACATAAGTTTCTGAGGATGTCTGACAATGCTCAGAGGATGATACCTCCTGTCTATGAATCAGCAACTAGGAGCCAATGTTTCAGAATAAGGGGTTCTCATTTAAGACTGAAACAAAGAAGTATTTTCTCTCCCTGATGATTGTTAACCTTTGAGATTCTCTACCTCAGAGAACAGTAGAGGCTGTGTCATTAAATATTTTCAAGGTTGGATTAGATGGATTTTGATCAACAAGAGAGACAAGGGGTTTTATTTTTTTTTCATTCGGGGACAGTACTTATTGGTCCCTAGTTGCCCTTGAGAAGGCAATGGTGAGCTGCTATCTTAAACCGTTGCAGTCTATGTACTGTAAATTTATGCATATTATCATTAGGGAAAAAGTTCCATGGTGTTTACCTGGCACTGAAGGAATACCATTCCATTTCCAAATCCAAATGGTGAATGACTTGGAGATGGTACTGCGCTTAATACATCTGCTGCCCTTGTCCATTTACATGGCAGTGACCAAAGATTTGGATGGCAATGTCTAAGGATCTTTGGTGAATTTCTGCAGTGCATCTTGTAGATGATACACACTGCTGTTACTGAGTGTCAATGGTGGAGGGACTGAATGATTGTGGATGTGGTGAAAATCATGTGGACTGCTTGTCCTGGACGGTGTCAAGCTTCTTGAGTGTTGTTGGGGCTGCACTCATCCAGGCAAGTGGGGAGTATTCCATCACACTCCTGACTTGTGCCTTGTAGATGATACATACACTTTGAGGAGACAGGAGGTAAGTTACTTACTGCAAGGTTCCCACATTCTGACCTGATAATGTAATGACAGTATTTATATGGCTAATCCAGTTCAGTTTCTGGTTGGAGTCAGTACCCAGGATGTTAATAATGGGGAATTCAGTTATGGTGATACTATTGAATGTCAAGGGGTGATAGTTAGATTCTGTCGTGCTGGAGATGCTCATTGCCTGGCAATGTTGACAGACCTAACCTGGACATTGTCTAGGTCTTGCTGCAGTTGAGAATGGGCTGCTTCATTATCGAGGAGTAGCAAATGGTGCTGAACATCGTGCAATCATTAGCAAGCATCCCCTCTTCTGACCTTATGATGGAGATAAGTTCATTGATGAAGCACCTAAAGATGTTTGGACCTTAGACACTAACCTGAGGAACTGCTGTTGAGATGTTCTGGAGCTGAGGTGACTGACATCCAACAACCACAACTACCTTGCCATGCGCAAGGTCTGACTCCAACGAACGAGAGCCTACTCCTGCTACCCAATGATTCCAGTTTTGCTAGGGCTCCTTGATGCCACACTCAGTCGAATGCAGCCTGGATGTCAAGGGCAGTCACTTTTAGCTCCCATCTGGAATTCAGCACTTTTGTCCACGTTTGAGCCATGGCTTTAATGAGGACAGGAGCTGAGTGGCCCTGGCGGAGCCCAAACTGAACATCAGTGAGCAGAGATTGATAAGCAAGCGCTGTTTCAAAGCGCTGTTGATGACCCTTTCCATCACTTTACTGATGATTGAGAGTAAACTGATGTGGCAGTAGTTGGCTGGGTTAGAGTTGTCCTGCTTTTTGTGTACAGGACACGCCTCAGCAACTTTCTACATGGACAGTTAGGTGCCAGGGTTGTAGTTTATCTGAAACAGCTTGATTAGGGGCACATTGCATGCTGTAACATATGGCAGGAATGTTGTCAGGACCAATCGCCTTTGCAGCATCCAGTATCTCCACCATTTGTTGGTATCGTGTGGAGTAAATCGAATTGACTGAAGAATGCTATCTGTGATGCTGGAGCCCTCTGGAGGAGGCTGAGATGGGGGCAGGCAGGAAAATGGAGTTGAAACCACAATCTGCTCCATTGTCTTATTGAATAGTAGAGAAGGCTCAAGAGGCTAAATAGCCGACTCTTGCTCCTATTTCTTATGTTCCAACAATTTTGGCAGAATTAAAGGGACCTTCCTGTCAAAAGAAGACCTTTTGGACCTGAAGTTATGTTTGTGGTTCATTGGGTAATTACATTGTGTGGTATGATAAGGAACCAACTAGATTTGGCTGATGACCTTGTTCTGGGTGCTTGCAGAGGCACTACTGTTTGTTTCAACCCTGGGTGTAGGGAGAAGATCTCAGCCATAATTCTCACCTCCATTCACAATGCAGCTACAAAGGTGACTGCTTGACCTAGGGTGATATAAATCAGGCAGTATTGGATCAGCTGCTCATTGCATATCTTTACCATTTTCACTCAATTGGAGTCAGCCACCACTCCACCCTCATGCCTCCCCACCCCACAACTCCACCTCCCAACCCCATGCTTGGATCAGGCAAGACTAGATGTCCCCTACAACTCCCTAATGTTGTCTCATTAAATGGTTACCTAGTTGAATCGCAGCAGAATAGTCCATATCTTTGGAGTCACACTCCACCGTGAGTCAGCGCCGATAGCAGGGATGAAGAAAACCTTGTAAAACAAATGCTACAAGAAAAATCAGAAAGTTCTACAGCTGACTCAGGCCAGCTGGGATATCCATTCCAGAACATTCCCACAATTATCACAGCATAAAACTTAGCAAAGGTGAGAATTTCAGTGAAACATTTGCTATCACTTGGAATCTCTCCAGGATTTAGCCTGCATTTAATTTCATTTGCTTCTTGGTAATATTCCTGATACTAGCAGCTGCAATGTGTTGTAAGGAGCAATGATCCCTCAGAGAGTAGGTGCTTCTGTTAACCCATTATTACATATCCCCTAAGATAACGGACCTCACTCAAATAAAAATGCACAGAGGCCAGAATAAAGTTAAAGTTGCACGATCATACAAAGGCATTTGTTGAAGTGTAACCAATTGTTATGGTTTAATGTGGAAAATCTTTGAGTCCCTAAGATATAGCACAAACCCTCAAAATATTTGGGTATGAAATGGGAGAAATAGAAATAAAACAGGGGGAGGAGGAAATGCCAATTAAATCTCACAATAATGAAATAAAATTGAGCAAAAACCCTCCAGTCAATGTTTTAACCAGTTATGTTTGTTTATTATTTGTATTCTTTTTCCTACTGACAAGTATGTAGGAAAAGAGTTACATTTGGATTTCTGTAAGATACACTATTTTTTAGCAGGTAAATAGACTTCTGAATGAACTACTGAAACACATTATTTCTGAAAACATTGGTTTATTTTTTGTTAAGCAATGCTGTTGTCATGGCAAAAGTCACTTTAAAATAGGAACATGATGACAGCAGCTGACGGCGATCATAATGTTTTTATTTTATCAGTTCTCAATGAATTACTTTCTTCTTAAACTTTAAATAGTATTGTGAAACCAACCTGAAGACATTGGATTGTAGCAAGTTTTGTTTCTGCTGTAACATGTATTTTCTAGTCTGGGACTATAAATGCTGAGGAGATGGAGGGATGGTTCATGGTGTAGCTACAGAGAAATGGAAAGCTGCAGCAGATTGTTGCATAGATTACATGAGGGTGAAACTTAGGTGGGAAGGAACTTGGGGTAAATTATGCAAAAACCTGCTGAATTTACTCTTGGGCCTCATCAGACATATTGCTCTGGATGCAACCCTAGCCTATGATATCCATATCAAGTTCTTTATGTAGGGGAGGCCATGGTGTAATGGTATTATCACTAGACTGTTAAGTCAGAGACCCAGATAATGTTCTGGCGACCTGGGTTCAAATCCCACCATGGCAGATGATGGAGTTTGAATTCAATAAAATATCTGGAATTAAGAGTCTAATGATGGCCATGAAACCATTGATGATTGTTGGGGGAAAAACCCATCTGGTTCACTAATGTCCTTTAGGGAAGGAAACAGCCATCCTTACTTGGTCTGGCCTACATGTGACTCCAGACCCACAGCAATGTGCTTGACTCTTAACTGCCTGATGGGCAATAAATGGTGCCTAGCCAGCAATGCCCTCAAAAGGCATATGAAGTGATTCCCTCCACCTTAGCTGCCTGATTCTTTTATTCTTCTTGCTTTAAATTGCCCTGTTAAAATGAAGGGAGTATGTCAGTGTTTTAGGAAGTGCATGTCAGAGTAGAATAATTTTGGTGATTTGTGAGGAAGTGAAGAGAGTAAGAGTGAGAGGAGCAGAGGTGGAATGAAGAATGCAGTGACTGCAGGAGAGTGCTGGAAATTGAGGAGAAAAGAATTGAGTGTTGGGTCTATAAATATCCGGCGCTAAGTGAATAGTAATGAGAGATGTCAGTTCACAGGATTAACCTTGCCAGTATTGTAAGGCTTTTGATATTTTTGACATTGCTGCCATGTCCTGGAGGCTACAGGGTGGAATTTAGTATTTAAACCTGCATTGCCTCTCTCTTGGTCATTGAGTTGCAATAGGACAGAAATCATTTTGCCCCCACCCCCCACCCACCCACACCACCACCACCTCACATGAGCTGCCAACCATTCAGAAACTGGCAGATCTGCAGTAACAGCAGTTGAACAAAGAGTGGTTGCAGTTGCCAATATTACACTTGAACCTTTTCAAAGTTGTGCCACCTGCACCATTTTGACCATCCTGTTCATTGCAAGCAACACAAGTTAAAAATTAACTCCTTGGCCCAATACCCTTTGATAGACTGAAGTTTATTCACAATGTTTACAGTATAAAAGTGTATGGTAGATGCTGGTTTATGCTGTGGTCATGTCCGCCAGAACCATCTGAAGGGGCCGTGAGTCCTTCTGATTGGTTTTATTCTACGATGCCAATACCTACTAGGGAAGAATGCCACACAAAATCATTGGAAGAAGATAGGCTCAGTCTTGTCAAACAAATAGATTTATTACATAGGACTTAATTGTTCCGTGTTATTTAAAACTCTCTATGAGATTGCAGGCTAGACTTAACAGTAAGTACACATTACCGTTTAGCTATATGGAACTTGGCACTAAAACAACTCAAATCAAACTGGAGCAACTGGTTCGCTACTCCTGGGAAAAGTCCTTTAAACCCTTAAGG
Organism: Rhincodon typus; assembly: GCF_021869965.1. Taxonomy (NCBI): domain Eukaryota; kingdom Metazoa; phylum Chordata; class Chondrichthyes; order Orectolobiformes; family Rhincodontidae; genus Rhincodon; species Rhincodon typus. The sequence continues at coordinate 70,991,560 of NC_063335.1, read as the reverse complement.
GTGGATCTTATCTTGTGGTATCTGTTAAGTGTTTCAGACATTAACTGTCTTATTCAACAGTTACCATAAATTAAAGCATGTTCCAAACAACCAAGAAGGAAACAACATGGCAATGGTTAAAGAATAATTAAAGTTAGGTAAAAATAATTACATTTTTACCACAGTAACAAGTAACCAACATATAGAATGTGAAATACCTGTAGCTGGCACTAGTTTAAATGCTTACAGACATATATGAGTCACTGTGGATCACACAACTTGGGTTTGATAGTGGAGACCAGCTGTAGCACTTACAAAAAGGATTTATAATAGTGTGATTCACTTGCACACTAATAGAATAGTCCAATTGTTTTTGTCGCCAAATGGTAATATTGATCTAGTTATTAAATATATCATTTGTAAGACATACCAATATATCTGTCCCAGATATTGCACCCAGAACAATTTACACTACTCACGGTATATTCTAAAACTGTGCCTCCTAGTTCCAGATTCCACCTTGAGAGGAAACGCCCTCTGAGCATCTATCCTGTCAAGAACCCTGTGATTTAATGTTCCATTTTTAAATTCCAATCACTATTGGCCTAATCTGTCCAATATTTCTCAAGAACTCAGGGACAGAATCAATAGGACCATCAATTAGAATAGGCTTGTGCAAAAAGCACAAGAGTGGGGAGAATATTATTGATAAGCTCAACCAGTTGTTGCCAAAATTTAGCAGAAGTGTTTTTGTTGATTTCTTAATTTAGATTACAGATATGCAACGTAAATAATAGGACATAGAATATTCCAATATTTTTACAAATCCATTCAAACACTAGATAGAAAGATCTCAGATCTCCAAGACAGGCTTGCAGCAAGCTTTAAATAAGGTCATTGATTTGCATCATGCAAATACACATTGGTTCATCATACAACAGAGTCAACGAAAGAGCTACTGGAAGTTAAGTCTCTCTCACATCTCTTCTCATTGTCTCCATCTCCGGCAACCACCTAGAAACTGATATCCATTTCAAGCCCACCGACTCCCACAGCTACCTAGAATACACCTCCTCCCACCCACCTTCCTGCAAAAATGCCATCCCCTATTCCCAATTCCTTTGCCTCCGCCGCATCTGCTCCCAGGATGAGGCATTCCACTCCCGTACATCACAGATGTCCTCGTTTTTCAAGGACCGCAACATCCCCCCCTCAGTGGTCGAGAACGCCCTCGACCGTGTATCCTGCATTTCCCGCAACTCATCCCTCACACCCCCTCCCCGCAATGACAACCAAAACAGAATCCCCCTCGTCCTCACGTACCACCCCCACCAACCTCCGGATCCAATGCATCATCCTCCAACACTTCCGCCATCTGCAATCCGACCCCACCACCAAAGACATTTTTCCCTCCCCACCCTTATCTGCTTTCCGGAGGGACCACTCTCTCCGTGACTCCCTTGTCGGCTCCACACTCCCCTCCAGCCCCACCACACCCGGCACTTTTCCCTGCAACCGCAGGAAGTGCTACACCTGCCCCTTCATCTCCCCCCTCACCCCCATCCCAGACCCCAAGAAGACTTTCCACATCAAGCAGATGTTCACCTGCACATCTGCTAATGTGGTATACTGCATCCACTGTTCCCGCTGTTCCTGCTGTTCCTCTACATCGGGGAAACCAAGCGGAGGCTTGGGGACCACTTTGCAGAACACCTATGCTCAGTTCGCGCTAAACAACTGCACCTCCCAGTCGCGAACCATTTCAACTCCCCCTCCCATTCCTCAGATGACAAGTCCATCCTGGGCCTCCTGCAGTGCCACAACGGTGCCACCCAAAGGTTGCAGGAACAGCAACTTATATTCCGCTTGGGAACCCTGCAGCCCAATGGTATCAATGTGGACTTCACAAGCTTCAAAATCTCCCCTCCCCCTACCGCATTCCAAAACCAGCCCAGCTCGTCCCTGCCTCCCTAGCCTGTCCTTCCTCCCACCTATCCCCTCCTCCCGCCTCAAGCCCCCCCCCCCTCTCCTACCTACCAACCTCATCCTGCCCCCTTGACCTGTCCGTCCTCCCTGGACTGACCAATCTCCTCCCTAACACCCCACCTACACTCACCTTTACTGTCTCCATCCCTGCCTCTTTGACCTGTCTGTCTCTTCTCCACCTATCTTCTCCTCTATCCATCTTCTATCCGCCTCCCCCTCTCTCCCTATTTATTTCAGAACCCCCTTCCCCTCCCCATTTCTGAAGAAGGGTCTAGGCCCGAAACGTCAGCTTTCCTGCTCCTCTGATGCTGCTTGGCCTGCTATGTTCATCCAGCTCTACACCTTGTTATCTCTCATTGTTGGTGTTTATAAAGTCCTCTCCAAATGGATCAGTTGATACAGTCACTACTATATATGAAACAGAGTTCAGCAGCTTTCAGATAGTTTTCAGTCTGTGTTGGGTTAAATGATGTTAGCTACATTGCCTACAGTGGTTTAGATTGGCGTTCCTACTCCAGATCATTATTTAGTGAACGCTGCTGAAAAGGGGACATAAAGTCATAGAATCATACAGCAGGGAAACAGACCCTTTGGTCCAACCAGTCCATGCCAAACATTATCCCAAACTAAACTGGTCCCACCTGTCTGCTCCTGGCCCATGTCCCTCCAAATCTTTCCTATTCATATACTTGTCCAAATGTCTTTTAAATGTTATAATTGTACCCAAATCCACCACTTCCTCAGGAAGTTCATTCTACATGTGAACCACGCTCTGTGTAAAAAATTTGCCCCTCAAGTCTGTTCTAAGTCTCTCTCGTCTCCCTTGAAATCTCCCATCCTAGGGAAAAGACAGCTACCATTAACTCTATCTATACCCCTCATGATTTTACGAACTTCTATAAGGTCACCTCTCACACTCAGTGTAAGAAGTCCCAGCCTATCCAGCCTTTCTTTATAACTCAAACTTTCCATACCTGGCAACATCCTGGTAAATCTCTTCTGAACCCTCTCCAGCTTAATAATATCCTTCCTATAAACATGTATTAATATTGGGCATGGACAGGCTCAAAGATGAGTGTGCAGATGTTAAGTTGGTTAGTTCTTCAGTTTGGGTTGTCCTCCTAATGTTTAGCCCCTTGTGCAGTTGTCAGAATGTTGCCAACCCCTTCCAAAACTAATACTGCTTTATAACTGAAGCGGAATGATCCAAGGTACAAATAAAAAGTGGTGAGGCTCCTTTTTTCCTTGTGCCTTTTATTTGCACTACATTCTCACCAAAGTGATACAGCTCCTACAGCAATACCATACAGTATCTAATCCACACAAATACTATCACTTACTGGCAACCACTACAATATTCAAGAAATGATCCCTTTGACCTCTGCGAAGGTACTTTTGAAAATTCTATTTGCAAAATGGGACAGAAATTGCATCAGAGATAAATAAATCAGGGCAAAAGCTAAAGTTTAATGGTGAAATAGCTTTTGATTGGAAAGGTCAGCATGTCTTCTGTTCTGTTAATAGTAAAGAACTCCAGAATTCGCAGTTCAAAAGGAACAATATTCAACTGCAATATCTACAATGAATGAGCATGACTGCAGTTGTACACAAAGTTGGTAATGAAAGGCAGATGAAGGGAAAAACAGACCTAGGATAAATACACTTTATAAAGGAATTGGAGGGTGATGATGAAATTGAAAAACATCACTAACAGCAGAGAAGAAAAGATTTTCAGTTGTTCCCATTTTATCTGTGGTAACTTTGAAATGTAAAAGAATTAATAATTGTGTATAAAGGCCTGAAATATGTAATAAGCAACAATACAGAACTGTTACCAGCTACTCCTTCTAGTGTTGATATCATGAACTACCCTGCCCCATGCCTCAACCCAATAATGTGGTACCAACACAAAACGTACCTATCCCTAATTAAGGAACTACCTGATTTTCATCCATCCAGTCATGTACTGTGTCAGATTGGCACTTCAGCAGCAATGTTGAAAATTGCCCCTAATGGCATTTGTGGGAGTGTGTAGAGATGGTGTGAAAGTTTGCTGTTGCACTGAGGGGGAGTTGGATTTTGCTGTGAGATTGAAGTGTTTTTGGGAATGTGGGAAGTTAAGTATGGAGAAGTATCTTAGTGAACTTTGATGTGCAGATGGTGAATACTTTAGTTGAGACTGTGGCGGAGGCAACTTGGAGCAGTGTTCTCAAAAGGGAATTTGATAAGAGCCTTCAGGGAAACTGATTGCATGATTACAAGGAAATGGCAGGATTTACAACTAACTGGGTTGCTCTTGCAGAGAGCAGGCATGGACATGGCAGGCTGAATGGTCTCATTTTGTGCTTTAATTGCGATATGATTCTATGATTCGGAAATTGGACTTGAAGGATTGATGTCCACTTTAACAGATGCTAATTAAGTAGGAGGCTCTGCATGGAAATAATGGATTGAGTCTTTTCAATTTATTCCCTTCCAGAATGCTGGGACCATTTCCGATGGAGAACATGTCTCTCTGATTTTTGTATATTGAGATTGGTCTCTCCCAGAGCAAACTAATACAAGCCTACAGATGTGTTCTCCCACCAATCAGGGAGGGCGGGTGGAATGACATGCCTAAAGCAGCAATTGAGCAGCACACACGATGGCAGGAAATAAAATATCTAACTTGAAGAAGGAAAGAACAACAATATAGATCAAAGATGTGGGAAGGCTGTTCCCCTGTAGACAGATTCATCACTGGGGGAGGGGTGGGGGGGCGGTGTTGTCAGTCTGGTGAGTATGTCAGTAGGGAGCTCCTGGGGCCCAGGATCAGACTTACTGTCAGAAAAGGTTGAATGGTGAGTGTTGTAAAACTCTCAGCTGACAGCTACCAATCTCTCAGAACTCCCTACCATTCTCCTGTATAGCCCTGCTCTGACTGGCACATCTTGCTGCCACACACGTTCCTTTCACTCCAGCACTTTCCCCACATTTTCCATCTCAACAGACAACACTAACCCTCGCTCAATCTTTACAGTTACCATCCTCAAATATTTACCCTCTGTCCTCAAGTCTTGCTTAACCTCTCAGTCTACTAACTCACTTTTCTCAGCAAAAAAGAAGAGACCACTACTCCAGGGAGAGGGTGCATTTGCAGCCATCACCACCCTGAGCTCAGTAGAGGAGAAAGTTCTGGAGATTGACAGGGTGACAGCTAGAAAACCAGTTGTCAATGGAGAGATGGCAGCCTGGAGGTCTGGTAACAGGCTTTGATATGATATTGCCATTTAGCACTTATCTGTTCCTCAAGTTGAATCAATGTCACCAACACATTAGATATCATGATCTATGGCAAATGTGGAACCCTCTTGCACCCACTTTCAGGTCTAAATCATGTCTCTCATTGTCTACAGGTGCCTTGATGGTGCCACAGAAGAAATGTGGGAGGGGCCTGAGGTGCATCAGAGGAGGACCACTCTGAGCATGCACTGTCACGTATATCTTGTGCCACCTCCACCACTGCAGATACACATAACCCGGAGGGTTTGGGTTCCTAGCTAAGTGGGCTGGCATATGGTGAGTCTGCATCACACATGGGCAGAAGCAACTCATGAAGACAGGAACGATAGCGGAGAGTCTTCATCGGAAAATGCTGAATGCAGTCCAGGTCTCCTCCCCAAAACCTGGCAGGCAGCTCACTCTGTCGTAGTCATTGAGAGAGGGTTACCATGTTATCCACCTGCTGGAAATGTCCAATTGTTGGTGAGATGAGGTCTTTCATTGGGTTTACTTTCCTACAAAGAATTTAGTTTCTAAGGTGGTGAGTAGTGGGTGGGTAGGTCCCCAGTGCCAAACCACCCGATTATTTGCCCTACCCACCACCTACCCACCATTGTTGAAGAGAAAGAGCCCAGCCTAAAATGCTTTCCGTTTAGTATGTACAGTCAAAGATGGAGGAGAGCCTCAAAGCCTCTGCAAGTTGTGGCATCCGTCAAAGCATGTTTCCATTCTACTCCTACTGTTACCATGAACTACAACTGGTTAACTAGCCGTTCTACCTTACCAACACAGGGAATGCTGGAGTAGCTCAACAGGTCTGGTATCATCTCCACACACTTTTCTGTGTTCCATAAAATCCCTACAGTGTGGAAACAGACCATTCGGCCCAACAAGCCCACACCAAACCTCCAAATAGCATACCACCCAGACCCACCCCACTACCCTATCCATGTAACCCTGCATTTGCCATGGCTAACACACCTCCCTGCACAATTTCAAACATCTGCAGCATTTTACTTTATTTTTGACTAACCAGCTGGATGAGGCTAATTTAACTGTTATGCTAGATGGTTCTTCAGAAACATTCATTCAGTATATATCATGTTACTAAATGGAAGGAGGTATACCAGGATGATCATTTGGCCAGCAAACCTGAAGTGATTACATTTGTCCAAATTGACAGTCCCACGTTGTACATAGAGGGAAAGTAATATACGCAACTGTTTGCATGGAACTTCCGAGTCTCTATCTGCTTTTACAGACGTCACTCTTACAACTTTGTTCACAGAAAACAAAATCTCTGTTGCCTACTTGTTTTTAGGACACTTGCAGAGGAGTGTTGGCGAAGTTAGTGACAGCACAACAAGTCCTGACTGCTATTCAGTGACTTCCTGCTTATAAGTTCATGGATACATATTGACATACCAAGAGTTATTTAGAATCTAAAATAATATCAGCCTGCTTCACTTCAAGATGAATAACCCTTAATGTTTGGTCAGCTTTGCCAAAACAAAAAAAGAGACTACATTTTTTTATTACTGTGTAATTGGAAATGATAAAATACAGCATTTTTATTTGTATTCATATCAAGCATAATGATGTATTCAATCATCAGCATTCATTTTAAACAGAAACCAGTGATTATATCTGCATTTACTAACATGAAGTGTCTTAAACTTGTTAATACTTATATGAAACATTCTATAACCATCATCAATAATCTGTTGAAATGGTGCCATCAGACAACAGCCCCATTTAAAGCATATTTTAAAACTCATCATCAAAAGTCTGAATACAGGCTAGATAGGGTACAAAATGGATATCAAAGCAAGTAATAACATCTCTGTAATTAGAGCGAGGCAGTCGCTGAAGATCTTTAACATGAAACTGGAGGATGAGCTAAAGAAATCAGCTTTACTCTCAATCTTGCTAGCACCTCTGAAAATCCTTATTGACAGCTGACTTGTTCCCTTTTATGTGCGATTGCATTCTCAGACAGAGTGATCACAGATTCATTGACATCAAGATTTTGCTGCCATGATTAATTCATAATTTGATTGAATTTTTGTTCCCTCAGAAATTGCAAATGAAGATATGCTGGAATAATGGTCATAGATTATTCATTTAAGTAAGATTGCAATTTTTTTCCAATTCTTTATTTTTGCTTTTCAGGTTTTTTCTTAAAGGACTTATCATGAACTGTAGTGAGAGTGAAGTGAAGATCTTAAAAAACAAGCTCCTTTGTCTCCTACAATGTGTCTTTAACATTGGCATTTATGGCTTGGTCTTACTGTACACTATATTGCATCCTATCGTGGCTGGAAAGTAAAACGGGACAAATGATTCATGCCACCTTTTAGCTATTAATTATGTGCATATGTATTATTAATAAAGATTGGAAAAATATTTTTAAAAATTGCTGTTCTTTATTTCCTTCCAGGTGTATGGACACATTGACGTCAGCAATAAATGATATGAGGGAGGCAGCTCATGGCAGTTGCACAGTTAGCAGAGGTTCATAAATCAACATGACTGTCAGAAAGCTGTTCACATAGTGTTAGGAGGCAGGTTTAATTCTTTACCTTCCATTGTATCTGCAGTTTCAGCTGCACTGCTATCAGCTGCATTTTGTAAGGAACTTATGCCACCTCTCCAATTGCAATAGGAAAACAGCATAATAAAGGGAGATTCACATCCACGTCTTTTTGCTATACACTACCAGCTGAGTAGATTTAAGTTTATCGACTAGCTCGCCTGTGCTTCTTGTAGCAATGATCAGGGTGTGGCAAACTGAAACCATTATGGAAGGAAAGGGTAAATCCTTATATGAAACAAAGCTGAATAATTTTGAGTTTAAAATTTAAACAATGAGTTATTACTTACTATGGTAGGCCACTGAACAGTGCGTTCCATTAATTAGATTTGCTCTTCACATTTAGGCTTCTATATGCTAAATTGCTAAAAGTGCAAACTGATAATGTCACAGCAAGGGAGGCTGGGCCTTGTGATATAAATATAAAGCGCAAGCAACTGCTTATCTCTTTAACCAGTCAAGCTGATGAATTATAAAATTAACAGCTTAAGAATTGAGAAGGTAATCTAATTTAAAATTGGTGAATTCAATGTCAAATCAGGCACAGAGTGAGGAAAGATGGCATTGAGAGACACAGCAAGAAGAGACACAGATAAAAAGAAAAAAAACTTTAATCTTCAATTTAGAAATTGTAGATCTTCAACAATATTTTAAACAGGAAAGAATGAATCTCTACATTTGTACCAGCTAAATTATATTGCCAGAGAGGTTAACTCTGAGTGATTCAAACATATTATGCTGTGGGACATATACTATATTGAATAGCAAAACATATAGCGTTCTATGATGAGTTTAATTCATATCCAACAGGCAGAAACAGCAAAGTGTGGGGAGGGTAAAGCAAATAAAATGCCATGTTTTGAAGCCATTTGGCACAATTTGGACAGCAAGGACTTCAACTGCTGCTTGTCTGGCATCTTGTTCCATTTGCAGACTAATGACCAGAAACATTCGCTGCATAATTATTCTGATAGCAAATAGTGCACCATTTTACTTAAAGTCAGAGTCATACAGCACAGTAACAGATCCTTTGGTCCAACCAGTCCATGCCAAACGTAATCCCAAACTAAACAAGACCCACCTGCCTGCTCCTGGCCCATATCCCACCAAACCTTTCCTATTAATTTACTTATCAAAGTGTCTTTTAAACATTGTAACTGCACCCACATCCTCAGGAAGTTGATTCCACACATGAGCCGCCCTCTGTGTAAACAATTTGCCCCTCGTGTGTTTTTAAATTTCTCTCCTCTCACCTTAAAAATATGAACCCTAGTCTTGAAATCCCCCATCTTAGGGAAAAGACACCTACCATTAACCCTATCTATACCCATCATAATTTAATAAACATCTAAAATGTCATCCCTCAACCTCCTATGTTCCAGCGAGAAAGGTCCCAGCCTTTCCAGCCTTTCTTTATAACTCAAACCTTCCATATCTGATAGCATCCTGGTAAATCTCTTCTGCACCCTCTCCAGCTTAATAATATCCTTCATATAAGAGAGCAAACAGAACTGCACACAGTATTCCAGAAGAGGCCTCACCAATGTCCTGTACAACATCAACATGACTTCCCACCTCCTATACTCAAAAGACTGAGCAATGAAGCATGCCAAACACTTTCTTAACCACCCTGTTTATATGTGATGCAAACTTCAAAGAATTATGTACTTGAATCCCTATTCCCTCTGCTCTACAGCACTACCCAAGGCCCTATCTTTAATTGTGTAAGTTCTGCCCCTGTTTGTTTAATACATTTGAGTCCAAACATTTTAGTAAACATTATAATGGAGTGATTAGTATTTTATATATCATCAGAACATTTTGATCACCATTAATTGATAACAATAGTTCATAATAACTACACCTCTACTTTTAAATTCTTCTTGTCCAGTTTCAGTCGAAGCAATTTCTTGCTGATAGATATAAATATATATAAAAGACTTTCAGATTATTCCAGTACAACTGATAGTCCAGTGAGAACTTTGCCCTCTTTTTGACCTATCATGGCTGGTTTGATTTGCAGATCTTTGACAGACATTTGTTCCTCAAAGCTGCAGTAAACAGAAAGAAATTAGACGTTTTGGGATTTTAAATTTGTAATCCAACAGGAGATTTTTACACAAAGAACAAAATCTTCCACAATGATAACTTGAAAGTGGTGATTCCATATCAGGTACATTAAGCACAAAACAAAATGAAGTGGAAACATTTCTCGTTATGACCTATTTTGAGTTTCAATCCCGCAAAACACTGATGTTTTCATATCTCTATCCTCATCTGTGTATCTCATTGACAATCTAGCCTACCCTACTTCCCCACATACACTCTTTAATTTACTGATTCTTTGGTGCAACTTTCATCCTTTATCCCGTTATTGATGTATGAGTTTTTAACTACTTACATCCCTGATCTAACAATTGTCTCAACTCCCACTTTCATTTATTGCCCTCACTATTTATTTCTCTAGTTTTAAAAGCCACCCTCCTCCACCACCATTGTCATAACCATGCAGCAAATATCATCATACTTACATTTCAACAGAGAAAAACGCTTTGTGATCTGGCAGATGTCAGCTTTTTGTGTCAGGTACCAGGAGTAGTAATCAGTGCAATACCTGGACATTCAGTTAAAATTAGTGACACTTAGCAATGGTGACACACATTTAACCTTTTGTAGAAATAACACTTTATCCGACAAAAATGACAAAATCCAATCATTCCAAGTAAATCTCCTAATCTAGTTAAACCTTTAAGACTTAGCGGTCAACATATAAACAATTAAATCATATTTATTATTATAACCCAAGGTTAATAGTCTGGAATACCCTGGAAGAAACATTGTGGTTAGGTGGAGGGGAAATGGAACGTGGGCTGATTTTCTACCTATAACAAGGGGAGTTCTCAGTTTACCTAAGGAAATTGTATCCATGTCTTTTCTGGACAACTTAAGTGCAAATGGGCCTACAAAAGTTTGAGTCCTATTCAAGCTATCTGCTGGGTATTCCACGGATGGACTTTCTGGATTTTCACTTTTGCCTTCCAAGTTCTCCTCTTGTACAGCAAGTTGTATTTATGTAGCAAATGCCCAAAGGTACTCAAGGTATCATTGTCTAACAAATACTGGCACCGAGGCGCATGAGGAGATATCAGTGCAAGTGATGAAAAATAAATGGACAAAGGGGTTAGGGAGGAAATTCCTGAGCCTATGGCCTAAGCTTCTGAAGGCACTTGGCCAATGGTTGAGAAACATAAATTAGACCTGCATAAGAGGCCAAATAGGAAGAGCATATGGATCTTGAAGTGTCATAAGGATGGAGGAGGCAACAATCAGGGAGAGACAAAACCAAGAAGGAATGTTAAATAGCTATGATTAAAATCAGCTATGAACAGGCTGGGAACAGTAGGTAGGTTAGTGAGCACAGGAGTGAGGAGTGAGCAATGCTTTGTGCAAGTTACAAAGCAAAATTTTCAATGGCCTCAATTTGCAGAAGGTGCAAGGTCAGAAGGAGATCTGTTGTGCTGATTAGACAGAACTCTGGGTTATGTTACATAAGTTCCTCAATTGTAACTTGGAAGGGATTAATGCTCAGAACATTGGATGGAATCTTGTAGGGACCTGGGCAATGTGGGCTAAAGCAAGATTTGTGGGAGAATTGGGTAGGGGGTCCATTGAGGCCTATCTTAACACTGAAGCATCTTGTTGCATTGTTGATGCACCTACTAAGCGGTGAGACCGTCTTCTCAACAGGCAGCAACAAATTATCAATTAAGAGGGATTATTGTTCATTAAATACATTGCTGGCAGCCCACCTGGTCTCATTAATATTCAGCTATTAATGCATCAAACTACCTGGATGTTAAGAATTCATGACGTGGAAGGCAGAGTGAGTACTTGCCAACATTAGCTCACTGTTTGCTCTGAAAAACTGCCAAGTTGGACACTGGGCAGCAACATCTCAGAGCATACCACATGGATGTAGGCCACATGTGATCCATGCCTGTGGATCCAACATCCAAGATGTGCCAGCTTCTGAGAACCCTTATAGTGCGTCTCTAATATACTTACAGGATGCTTCTGTACTTCAATGTCACACCATGGGTGCACTGGCAACTATCGTTGTAGTGCTGCTGAAAGGAGCATGCACCCAGTTCATGGAGTGGACCAGGCTGTTACCTCCAGGCTCTTCCTCTGTTGTCACAGCACTTACTGACTCCGAGCTGACCTGGATGATCACAGCATCCTTGCTTTGCATTGACTTTTTAGTGCTTTACACCCCTCAGCCAGGGCTCATATTACTTCTGTCTTGACTCGCTGGTTAATCGTAGAGTCAATGAGTCATACAGCAAGGAAACAGACCCTTTTGTCTTGCCATGTGACCACAAAGCCAGGAAGCCTATCAATGTTGCCAGCAGGTCTCAGTCAAGTCAAGGGAAACAACCTTCAGTCAGGGGTTCTTGGTGCAGTAAGGCAAAGGCTGTCTCTAATACCAGCCCACGGACTTGAACACATCAGCCAGCTTTTTGGGGCACTCAAGAGTCAACAGAAGGCATGAGGAGTTAAATATCGTTTGGCCTACCACACCTCTTTGTGCCCTTTTGTGGGCTGTTTTCCTTCTGGAATGCGAGAGAGGCAAATATTACAGGACATGACAATGGGCGGTACAGATGTTACTTTCAGTGCAGGGAAGGAGGCGTCCCGAGTGAGTGAATAGGCAGCACACAGGGCATGCAGGATTAGTGGTGCCAGGGTTTGGCGTATATGACAATGAGTGGGGGAAGGTAACAGTGAGAATAGCAGAGCCTTGGTAAGAGGTGCGTACAGTGGCAGAGATAGAGTGTGAGGTGTCATAGTGATGATGGTGCCACTTACGCTGGCTGAGTACAGAAGATCATTAAGTTTCTTCCACATTTCTGTGAATCCTCCCAGACAGCAGAGACTGCTCTGACCTGGGTGGTGATCTCAGACCCTGCTGGATTGATCTGGTGGCATCGCTCACTGCTAGCCCCCATTCAGCAGGTCCTCCTGGTCCCTGCACTTAAAGCGAGGTCAGGAACTGTGCAGGGCAGCTCGGGACTGATGGTGCTAATTCATAGGAACATAGGAGTAGGAGTAGGCATTCAGCACCTCTAGCCTATCGGGCCATTTAATGAGATTATGGCTGATTGTGGCCTAACTTTTAATACCTGCTTTTGCCCATAACCCTTAATACCTTTACTTCGCAAAAAAATTATCTATCTAAGGTTTAAAACTAACAACTAATCCAGCATCCACGGCCGTTTGTGGAAGAGAGTTCCAAACCTCTACCACCCTTTGTGTGTAGGAGGACTTCCTAACATCTCACCTCAATAGTCCGGCCCGAATTGTTAGACTATCATCAGATGCACAATGGGCTTTTACAGAGAGGGGAGGGGAAGATTCTGCTCTTGTAGTCACAGAAATTATATGGTGGATCTAATTACATTCCTGGTTAACAGTCACACCTAGGAAACTGTTGGAATTTGGGGAATTCAGTAACAGTAACATTCAGTAACATTTAATGTCAAGGGGACATGGTTAGATTTTCTCTCTCTTATTGAAGGTGGACATTGCTTAACACTTGTATGGCACAAATGTAACTTTAATGGTCGTATATCAACCCAAGCTTGAATGTCGTCCAAGTCTTGCTGCATTGTCAGGAGCACTTCATTATTTGAAGGAAGTTGCAAATGGAACTGAACATTGTGCAAATGATAGCAAACATCACCACCCCTACCATTTTTGCCAAAAATGGCAACTGAAGATGCTTAAACCTAGAGCTATGCCTGAAAATATCCTGCAGTGATATCCTGGGACTGGGATGAGTGGTGTCCAAGATTCTTTTGTTCTAAGCATGACTCCAGCCAATGGGGAATGGCTCCCTGGTTCTCATTGACTAAATATTGTCAGAGGTCCTTGATGATACTCTAAGTCAATTGCTGGCTTGATGCCAACCCTGAACTCACCTCTGGAATGAAGCTCACACATTCAAGTTTCAACCTAGCTTGTAATGAACTCTGGAGGAAAGGATGAATCCCCTAAATAATTCTTCCAGCTGAAGATGGTTGTCAGTGCTTCAACTTTGTCTTTTTCACCCATTTTCTGGCCTCTCCAACAATGTTGATGGTGTTGTTCAGTGCTTTCTCCTCTTGTTAATTATTTAACTACTTGAACATTCCCTGAGTTAATGTGATAGGACGGCAGAACATTGACCCGGTCAATTAGTTGTCAGATTGTTTAGCTCCACCTGTGGCATACTGTGTCTGCTGTTTAGCAACAAGATTGCGCCTTTGCCTTTTCTACCCACTCATCATTACACTAATGAAAGCACAGAGTGGAAATTTCTACTTTGAAGTTAAAGTATGGCATTGAGCAGTCTGGGTGGCATCATATCCATTATTGTCTGAGGTGAGTTATTTTGCAAATATTCATATTTTTCAGCCCATTGTCTATGCAAGTGTGATGTTGGTGAATTATGTGATGAAGGAGGCGAACGTTCTTGCTACTGACAGAAGCTTCCAGGGTCGAAGGTTCTGGGACTATATTGAAAGGGAAACTAGACACAACTACAGATGCTGTGAGCTAGGAACTACGCCTCTACCTGTGTGGTTCAGTTCAAAAAACACCTGGCTGGGATCAGATGCAAGAATATTTTCTCTTAGAAAAAGGTGTTATTCAGATCAGTGAAGAAAATAAATTTACTTCAGTGTTCCGTTGATGAAAACTTCCAGACTAGGAGTGTAAGACCATCATATTTCACTCTGTGATCTGACTTGTCCAGTAATGACACCAACAGTGATCATCAGAAGTGGAGGCTCTTGTAAGATCTGAGGTCAATGGATTTAAGGGAGATCTGCGTTTATTTTAAAGGAACAGGTGTGAGGTGATGCTGGGCATAAAATGACTGTGTTGTGAAGTTTATTATATGGTTTTGGAAAATGGCTTTGACTATTGCTAAGACTTACCTGGAAGTAGAAGTCATAACAGTAGAATGGATGAAATCTTTGATGAAGGCTAGACTGTGAGAGGTAGCAGATAAATTGAAATTAAATGCAGGATTTTGCAAGGAGGGGATGCTGAGAATGACTGTCCAGCATTTACTACTAGAAGAAGGAAAAGATGTCCACATTTTCAAGACCACTGAGGATCTCAGTGATGTCAATCAAATCACCCCTCGCTCTTATAAACCCCTGAGAAGAACAGGCCTAGGGGATCCAATCTTTCTTCAAAAGGCAACCCACTCTTTCCAGGTATCAATCTTGTAAATCTCCTCTGAACAGCCCCCAATGTACTTATGTACTTTCTTCAATTAACAAGACCAAAACTGCTCACGGTGTTCAATATGTGGTTTCATAAATGCCATGTATAACTGAAATGATGTGGAGGTGCCGGTGTTGAACTGGGGTGGGCAAGGACAGAAATCACACAACACCAGGTAATATTCCAATAGGTTTATTTGAAATCACAAGCTTTCGGAGCATAGCCCCTTCATCAGGTGAAGTGAGAAAGGAGAACACAGAACACCGAATTTATAAGTAAAATTACAAAGGGTCACAAAACTGATGACGATGTAGTAAACAAACCTAAGATGCTGTTAAATCTTTAATCAGTTAGAAGGTTTTAATTGATTAATATGTATATGTATATGTAAATCCCCGAATTTCTTTCAAGTCACAGCCCTGAGATATCTAAAAGTTTTATCAGTGTAAAGAACAGGTGACATTTTAGGTCAGACAATGCACATTAGGTGTAAGGCCATGTTTGTGTTTTGGTTTGGAGTCAGACTGGTTTTATTTCTAAAGTAGGAATTTATAAAAAGTTGCATTGACTGATTTTCGATAAAATGTGCGATTTTTGAACAAAATAGAATGTATCTGCAAATACAAATTTGCCCCATAGATTCAAATGTATGTGTGCGTATGTGTGCGTGTGCGTGTGTATGTATGTGTAAGTGTGTGAGAGAGGGAGAGAGAGCGTGTGTGTGTCAGGAAGAGAGAGAGAGAGATTGTGTGTGTGTGTGTGTGTGTGTGTGTGTGTGTGTGTGTGTGTGTGT
>NC_063335.1:70928185-70975663 GCF_021869965.1 Rhincodon typus | reverse complement strand
GTGTGTGTGTGTGTGTGTGTGTGTGTGTGTGTGTGTGTGTGTGTGTGACATGAACCCAGGATCCCAGTTGAGGTTGTCCTCATAGGTACCCATTAGTCTCTGCACGGCGACTCTGTGTTGTTGTGTATCCCGAAGTCCTTGGAGGAGGACGTTTACCCGAAGATTGGAGGCTAAAAGTCCTTGACCACTGAAGTGTTCCCCAACTGGGAGGGAACATCCCTGTCTGGCGATTGTTGTGTGGTGTCCATTTATTCGTTGTTGTAGTGTCTGCATGGTCTTACCAATATGCCATGCCTCGGGGCATCCTTGCCCGCAGTGAATAAGATAGACAACGTTGATAGAGTCACATGAGTATCTGCCGTGTACGTAGTGGGTGGTGTTCCCACGTGTGATAGTAATGTCCATGTCAATGATCTGGCTTGTCTTGCAGAGGTTGCCATGACAGGGTTTTATGGTGCTGTGGTTGATGTTGTCCTGAAGGCTGGGTAGTTTGCTGTGAACAGTGGTCTGTTTATGGTTTGGCAGATGTTTGAAGGCGAGAAGTGGAGGCGTGGGGAAGATCTTGGCGAGGTGCTCATCTTCATCGATAACGTGTTGAAGGCTGTGAAGAGCATGGTGTAGTTTCTCTGCTCCCAGGAAGTACTGGACGATAAAGGGTACCCTATTGGTCCCATCCTGTGTCTGTCTTCTGAGGAGGTTATTACGGTTTTTCTCTGTAGCACGTCGGAACTGGCGATCGATGAGTTGAGCATCGTATTCTTATGAAGGCGTCCTTCAGCACCTTCAGGTCTCCGTTGCATTCCTCCTCCTCTCCCTCTCTCTCTCACACACACACACACACACGCGCACACACACACACACACACACACACACACAATCTATGGGATGAATTTATATTAGCAGGTACATTTTATTTTGTTCCAAAAGGACAGTCAGTCAATGTAACATTTTATAAATTCCTACATTATAAGTAAAACCAGTCTGACTCCAAACCAAAACACAAACATGGCCTTACACCAAACGTGCATTGTCTGACCTAAAATGTCACCTCTTCTTTACGATGATAAAACTTTTAGTTCTCTCAGAGCAGTGACTTGAAAGAAATTCGGGGATTTACATTTACATATTAATCAATTAAAACCTTCTAACTGATTAAAGGTTTAATAGCACCTTAGGTTTGTTTACTACATCCTCATCAGTTGTGTGACCCTTTGATCTTTTATTTATAAATTCTGTGTTCTGCTTTCTCACTTCACCTGACAAAGGGGCTACGCTCCGAAAGCTTGTGTTTTCAAATAAACCTGTTGGACTATAACCTGGTTTCATATGATTTCTGACCCTCTATAACTGAAGCATAACATCCTACTTTTATATTTAATTTCTCTTGTCATAAAGCAGAGCATCCAGTTAACCTTCTTAATCGCTTGCTGTACATGCAGACCAACATTTTGTAACTCATGCACTCGAACACCTTAATTCCATTGCAAATTAGAATTCTGCAGTCGTTTTCCATATAAGAAATACTCTTGCTTTTTTCATTCTTCTTGCCAAAGTGAACCACTACACATCATACAAAAAAAACCAAAGAAGTGCAGATGCTGGAAATCTGAAACAAAAGCAGAAATTGCTGGAGACACTCTGCAGGTCTGACCCATTCTTCAGGGTCACAGATGCTGCCAGACCTTCAAAGTTTCTCCAGTAATTTATGTTTTTGCTTTACTTCACATTCACATTATACTACATTTACCAGAGTTTTGCACACAGATTTAACCTGTTTAAATCTCTCTTCATCTATATTATGTCATTTTAACTTTTTAACATTTTATTACATTAACATAGCGATCCGATGACAATGATCTCCCAAAAAGGCTCTTTACAATCCTTGGCCAATGAGGGACTTCTCTTTTGCATGTGAAACTGTGTTTTCAATCATCCAAACATGGAAGTATCAAACGATTAAAAGCATAAACCTCTACAGTGAGTGGAGTAGCACGGGTAGCAGAGACAATTCCAGAGATTAAAGTTCATCAACTACCTTCTGGGGGATTAGAATTAAACCTCTGACTCTGGTACAGCTCAACTGGATACAGTGGTGTTTTGCTGTATGGAATGTTATACTAAGCTCTTCAAATCTTTATCTAGCCAGGCCTTCAGGACCTGGATCATGAGTTTTCTTTGTTCACCATGGGGAAAGGCTGTGCAATATAGGCTTAGTGTGATCATATGGGATTGCCCAACTGATGTGATCGCAAGGTCTACTTTGCAACTATAGTCATTAGCAGGAGCAGCGTATATAGATTTGGAACTAACACAACTCCAATCTCTACCTGTCCACACCAACCCTCCGCCAAGGCCACCCAAGTAGTCATCACTGCCACCGCTATTGCCATCAGCTTCACAACATACCTTCCAATCTACCTTTGTGTAATCGGCAAATTTAGCCACCTTGCTTTTGATGTCCTCAATTAGGCCATTCATTTAAATTGTAAAATGTACTACTGCAGATTACCTTCAAGCCTGAAGTGCCCCTTCCTTTGCACATCAGTTATCATGATCTCATGTAAAATGGCCCAAGAAAGTGCCCATGCAGCTTGGGTGGCATGATCTGCCAGACCTCTAACTGCAATGAGACGGCTTGCATCCTTGAGTTCGGTGAATTGGCCAATGCAGAAGATGAGCTATTGAATGAATGTGCCTTGCACCTTTGACTGTTGTTGACCTCAGAGATCACAATATGGCAATCAGACCACAAAGTGCTCTCAATATCTCCTTCATGACAGCAGTTCAGAATTAGATAGTTTAAGAAATGTTGAAATTCTGCTGAAGTGAGAAATGAAGGCAGATGATTAGCATTATGTATTCCTGATTTCTACAGTTGCCTAGTAAGTTACCTCACTTTCCAGCCCTGAACTCCACCCCCATTCAAAAACGGTTACTTACTCCTCCATTTCATTTCCTATTTGTTGAAGCCTCTTCCAGAATTTGTTCTATAACTGAACTGAGACTTTTGTAGCTTCCCAGGATTTTAATCAAGTACGTCTGGTCTGGAACCTTCAAAATAAACTCCTTACACTGACATAACCTATTTGTACCAATTCTAAACTACCTTCTCCTTTCTTAGGAACAACTGTTGTGCACACCCAGCCACAGCTTAACTCCTGGAGAATTCCAAAATAAAACATTAAAAATTCTTTTCTTTTTCCAAGCTCTGGTTGCTTCCTCTAGCCCCACCAAAATTCTAGAATCTACTACCTGAAAACATCAGGCACTACATTGTTTTGGTTTTATAAAAACCGGAAGAACTGCAGATGCTATAAATCAGGAACAAAAACAGAAGTTGCTGGAAAAACTCAGCAGGTCTGGCAGCATCTGTGAAGAAAAAATCCTAGTTAATTGTTCGGGTCGGGTGAACCTTCCTCAGAACAGTTTTTGTATTGTTTTTACTTTGTTGACTCATAATTTCTCCAAATGAAAATAAGTTCTCATTAGCCTCCAAACCATTTCCCTCAGACTATATTTTTTAAAGAAAACACCATGGCTACAGAAATACTTGCAAGTTAATTGTTAAAAACCTTCAGGCATATAAAAACCCATTTGTCACTAGTTCAAAATTTAAAAATGTGGACTCAAAAAGAATTGATAATAATATATATATAGAAATCACATTTTCTATCATATTTGGTATAATTGTTAACCAGATTTCTATCAATCCCTGTCTTGATCTTAGTTAATGACTCAGGTTCCACAGCCCTCTAGGGAGAGATTTCCAAAGATTCATCACTTTCTATGTGAAGAAGTTCCTCCTCATTTCAGCCCTAAAAGACTTGCCTTTCATTCTCAGACTTTGTCTCCTGGCTTTAGACCCCATAACCAGAAAAAAAAATCCTTTCTGCATCAACTCTGTCAATCCTTTTAATAATTTTCTAAGTTTCTATGGAATTGCTTCTCATTCTTCTAGATTCTAGAGATTACAGGCCCAGTCTCCACAAGCCCACCTCAATGGACAGTCCCACCAGCCCAAGAATCAGTCTGATGAATCTCTGCTGCATTTACTCTATGGCAAGTCTATCCTTTCTTAGGCAAAATGTTCAGGTTTGTACACACTCTCACCAGTGTTCTATAAAATTGAAGCAAGACTTATTTTCTCCTGTACTCAAGCCCTCTTGTGCTAAAGGCAATAGTGCTAACTAGATACTTTCCGTGACTTATAAATGTGTACACATAGGTCCCTTTGGGCATCAACCCTTTCTAATCTCTTACCTTTTAAGAAGAACTCTGCAAATTCATTCCTCCTAGCAAAGTGGGTAATCTCCCATTTATCCACATTATATTCTATCTGTATGCTCTTACCCCCACATCCAGCCTGTCTAAATCCACCTTGAAGTGTCTTGAATCCTTCACACAGCTCATATTTCCACCAAATTTTGTATCATCTGCAAACTTGGAAATATTACAATTGCCCCTTACAGCCAAATCAGATGGTGAGCAGCTGGGATGCACTTACTGATCCTTATGATACCTGACTGGTCACAGAGTAGCAACCTGCGAATGACCTATTTATTCTGCCTGTCTGCTTTCTGCCTGCCAAGCAATCTTCAATTCATCCGAATATTATACACCAAATACATGCTTTAATTTTGTTTACTAAGGTCCTGTGTAGATTTTTCAAGTAAGGCTTTCTGAAAATCCAAATACACAACATCTACTGTTTTCCCATTATTGACTTTATTAAACAAAGTCAGACAATTATTTTCTAAATATCTGGTGATCATATCCTTTCCATGATTACAGTATTTTCCCTCCTATAGTGGCTTTGTCTGTGAACACTGACTTATCCTGCATCTTTCTGTTCTCTATTGTGTCATGCCTTCTGTTCTCCTGAGGTCTCTTCACCCTCTCCTGTTTTGTTTCAGCCCAAGTACATGACCATGAATGTGCCTGCTTTACCTGTGAGCCAGTGACTATCAAAGACCCAGTGCTGTTGCAGGCCCTGTACCTTCTCCATACCGAGGCCAGAGTAACCAGGATTTGCTTTCTCCTCCACTTTAAGACTGTGCAGTACCCTCCAAGAACCTAACAAATTCCATGCTTCTATCCACAATTGCCCTTGATTGCTGTGACCATTTGCTCATCCACTGAATACAATGAGGTCAATCGCCGGTCTTGAGACAGCTACAGCCTTGACAATGCATGGACTGACCATTAAAACCCCATATTATATGTGAGTCATCCCCTTGACTGATTGTAGCCCATCCCCTGACTAAATTGACAAGTTTGCTGAGCAACGAACTGAAGGGCCAGGCTGATTTTGTTTAACTTCCAGGACTGATTGTGGCCCAATCCCCAGACTGTAATGTCACTGATTGACTTAAATTTGAACTATACCTGACTGCCCTTGACCAAACCCCTTTCCCCACTGACTAACTGGAGTTTACTGTTGCTCTAATACCATGCCTCTCATCTACCTTTTACATACTGCCATGCTTTGTAAGCCCATGTCCTGTGTTTGCAGTGTAAACTGCTGATGTATGCACCACCACCAAGTTTAACAAGGCACCGTGTCATCCAACACCATGCCTCCCATTTCCACATTTACAGTTCACTGTTGGCTACAGACATAAGCTGCCTGTCTTTCCTTCTATGCTAAAGTACAATCTTTGAGCTTCTGACTGACTGCCCACAGATGTGCCACTTGAGAATCTAAATCTGATGCTGTCATTGCTCAGTTGGGTACTGCAATAGTCCAGGGGAGTCATCATGCCTTAGCCAACGTGAGTTGCCTATTGCAATTGATGCAGTTCCTTCTAAAGTGAAGAGAAGGAACATTGCGACAATAGCTGTGTATTCAACCACACGGGAAGCAGAGGATGAAACTCAATGGGCACTGATATTGATATTGATTTGATTTATTATCGTCACATGCTTGGTTTAAGCAGTTGAGTTTTTGAAGTCTGCAGTATTTCAATTGGTAGAGGTGAATTGGGCAAGGGAAGTTAATTCCAGTAAGTTAGGTAACTAATGAGTTGGAAATTCACATGTATAAGCTTCATACAACCTGCTGGATAAAACGCTCTTGCGGTTTAAGGACAAAGAACTTAATTGCAAAAGCTTCACTTGAAGGTGTGAACCCGATTTTTGAACTTCCATCTGATTAAGTCATCATGCTCACCATTATTTTCAGCACCCTGGGGAAGGGGAAATTCTGCCCCATACATTTAGCGCAGTAATGTCATAAATTCCCATGACTTTTTTTTAAAAATCTATCTCATTTGAGATTGTGCGCAGTGAAAGATTTGATGGAATAAATAGACCTTCTCAATCCAAAAAGAAATGTCATCAAATTCAAAATGAAAACAATGGACCAAAAAAAGAGACAATATAATACATTAGCTCTGCCCCAGACAAGATACAATTTCTTCTGGGGCTGTTGTGGTGCAGTGGCACTGTGCCTCTCTCTGGCCTGTGAAGTTCATGTCTCATATGCCATGGAGGTGTGTCATAACATGTCCAAAAGTAATTACATCTCTTTCTGAGGTCTTGTACTGTGTCTGGTATTTTGGCAACAAAGCAAAGTTTCACTGTTATTAAGTAATATTTGGATTGTTTGTGAAATATACTGATTAAAATCTAGCACCAGTTTCATCAGGCAGCATTGCAGTTTTGCGGCAGACGTTACAACCGGAGTAAAATATTGTTTCCTTTACCTTACAGCAGATCTCTTTGATTGACTCCTTCGTATAATTTTACAAAGGCATCTTTGAAAGAATCGGCAAAGTTCCAGAACACAGTGATTCATGTTTTGAGTGCCTGTTGTTGGTTTCTCCTCCTTCTGCTTGGCAATACTTCCACAGCCTACCATGAATATTAAATCCTCAGATGTAAAAATGTTAGTACAACTGGACATTTCATGCTATAAATAGGCTGTAAGGCATTTAAAAAGCAGTAAATAAAAGTATATGATTTTCCTGAGGATTGCCTTAATTAAAGAATGAAGTGTTTCCAGTGTCACCATGATGATTTCAATATATATTTCTCTACATCCATATATAAATGGCATTTACCAAAAATATTATAGAAACAATAGCCTGGATAGTTAAGGGATAGACGGGAAGCCTATGGAGTAAACTGAAAATAGTCATAGAACTGCAAGAAGTTCTTGGAGCTCCACTTGCACAATTCAAGTGAGGGTAATATCAGCAGCAGCCAGGAGAGGCTGATTTGCTGTTGGACTCCAAGAAAACCACAATTGATTACAGACCAAATTATCCCTTTAACTACTTGAATATCAGGAATCTAAATTTTATTTTATCAAATCAAAATCCTGGAGATCTGAAATAAAAACAGAAAGGATGGCACAGTAGCTCAGTGGTTAGCACTGCTGCCTCACAGCACCAGGGACCTGGGTTTGATTTCAACCTCGGGCAACTGTCTGTGTGGAGTTTGCACATTCTCCCCGTGTCTGCGTGGGTTTCCTTTGGGTGCCCCAGTTTCCTCCCACAGTCCAAAGTTGTGCATGTTGGGTGGGTTGGCCATGCTAAATTTCCCATACTGCCCAGTGATGTGTAGGTTAGTATATTAGCCATGGGAAATGCAGGGTTACAGGGATAGGGTAGGGGGATGGGGATGGGTCTGGGTGGATGCTTTTCAGAGGGTCGGTGTAGACTTGTTGGGCCAAATGGCCTGTTTCCACACTGTGGGGATTCTATGAAAATGCTGGATACACTCAACAAGCCTGGCAACATCTATGGAGAAAGATACAGAGTTAATGGTTTGAGCATGATATGTCTCTTGTGTTCGCTCCAAACCTGCTGAGTTCCTCCATCATTTTCTTTTTTGAATTTGATTTTAGCCTGACATTGACAAATACGCCATTAACACTGAACTTACGTGATTGCAAGGGTCTGACTGTAATGCTTGAAGATTGAAGTGTGTACTTAGGGGATGATGCTGAAAAGAATTGCACAAATTTTATTGAACATTTCAAAAGTCATCTTTTACAGAATTTGTTAGATTTATAAAGAAAAGGCTGGAATGAAATATAGAATATGGCATAAAAATTAATCTTGAACTGCAAGACCACTCTTGATTTTAATAGACTTTAGTAAAGCTTTTGATATGTTTCCACCTTGTTTAGTAAGGTTAGATTACATGGGATTCAGGGAGAGCTTGCCGATTGGGTACAGAATTGGCTTGATGGTGGGAGACAGAGGGTGGTGGTGGATGGTCATTTTTCGGACTGGAGGCCTGTGACCAGTGGCATTCTGCAGCAATTGGCGTTGGGTCCACTGTTGTTTGTCATTTATATAAACAATCTGGATAAGAATATAGAAGATATGGTTAGTAAGTTTGTTGATGACTCCAAAATTGGCATTATGGTGGACAGTGAAGAAGATTGCCTAAGATTACAAAGGGATCCTGATCAATTGGGCCAATGAGCCAAGGAGTGGCAGATGGAGTTTAATTTGAATAAATGTGAGGAGTTGCATTTTGGTAAAATAAACAAGGGCAGCATTTATACAGGCTAATGGTGGGGCCATGGGGAGTGTTACTGTTTAGAGACATAGAGGTTCAGGTACATGGTCCTTTGAAAGTTGCATCACAGGTAGACAGGACAATAAAGAAGGTGTTTTGCACGCTTGCCTTCATTGCTCTGACCATTGAGTATAGGAGTCACAGTTGTACAAGATGTTGGTGAGGTCACTTTTGGAGTACTGTGTACAGTTCGGGTCGCCCTGCTGTGGGAAGGATATTATTAAATTGGAGAGGTTGCAGAAAAGATTTATAAAGATTTTACTGGGACTGGAGGGGTTGAGTTATAAGGAGAGGCTGGATAAGCTGGAACTTTTTCAGTGGTGCATAGGAGATTGGAGGGTGACCTTTATAGAGGTTTATAAAATCATGAGGGGTATAGTTAGGGTGAATAGCAAAGGTCTTTTCCTACAGTAGGGGAGTTCCAAACTAGAGAGTATATTTTTAATGTGAAAGAAGAAAGATTTAAAAGGGACCTGGGGGACAACATTTTCACACAGAGGGTGGTTTGTATCCGAGATGAACTGCCAGAGCAAGTGACAGATGTAGGTACAGTTACAACATTTAAAAGACATTTGGATAGGTACGTAAATAGGAAAGGTTTAGAGGGATATGAGCCAAATGAAGGCAGATGGGACTAGTTTAGTTTGGGAAACTTGGTCAGCATGGAAGAGTTGGACCAAAAGGTCAGCTTCCGTGCTGTACGACTCTATGGCTCTGTAACTCTAGAACTTGAAGGACTAGACTAGTGCACCACCATAAATAAAGAAGTGCTAACTAGTGTGTCACAACATCAAGGTATAATTCTTTAAAATATCCAGATTCTGGACAGCTGGATTTTGGGTATCAAACCTGTACTCCTTTTCTCACCAGATTGTGTTAGCTTAATTAGTTCAAATCTGCATTGGCTGAATGAAATATTGAAACCACACACACCTGTCGAAGATTGTGTTTGTAATGTGGTTGTTGTTGTCTTTCTGAGGTCTTCTTTGGCTGTGGTGATGAATGTAGAAGTGGTTGGTGATGCTGAAATACAATTTTAAAAATAAGTTTACATTTGCTTTAACATAATTCACCCTTCCTGGTGTGATTGATTAGTTATATAGATGTTATATTCACTCAGGCATGACATTATAAAATTATAAAAAATCAGTGATGGCAAGTCATTTGGCCTTTTCTGCCATGCCCACTCATTATTAAGATCCTGACTGATCTTCTACTCAATTTTTTCACATCATCCCCATACCTCACCATTCCCTTAGTGAGCAAAAAATCTATTGATCAACCTTTCTTAAAGATAGTCAACTTTCGAGCATCTAAGCGTAATAAATGAAGTAAATAAAACTTAATCCTTTTTACTCGCTTTCTCATTCTGAGATTGTGATCCTGAGTTCTAACTTTCCCAGTTAGGGGAAACATTCTGCCATTAGCTACTTTGTCAAGCTCCTGAAGGATTTTAAATATTTCAGTTGGATCATTTTTCATTGTGTTAAAATTGTAGGGGCTATAGAACAATTCACTCAATTTCTCCTTGTCTGACAATTCTCTTGTCTCAGTTATCAGTCCTGCCTCAGGTAAGGGGACCAAAATTGCATAAAGTACTCTATCTATACTCTGAGCAAATCCATTTATAATTAGTTAAACTCCTTTATTCTTACAATCCAATCCCTTAGCAATTAAGTATAACATATGGTTTGCTTCCTGAATTGCTTACTGTGTCTGCATTGAATATTTTATGATTCATGTACAAGGACACCTGGGTTCCTCTGAATACATTTCCCAGTTTCCCATCATTTAAAAATAATCTATATTTCTATTTATCTTCCTTTAGTAGATAACTTCACAATTCTTTCCATGGTACTTCATTTGCTAGGTTCCATTCATTCACTTCATCTAAGTTTTTTTTGCAACCTTGATGCATCCACATCACAGTCTACTTATCAATGAAGACAAACCATATTGATAAGCCACAGATAAAAATCCTTTGGAGCTGCTCTGTACAAATTAAATACACATCATCTGTCTTGCAGCAGCAATGAGATTTAGGTCGAATAAGGATGCCAGGATGCATAAAGTGCTCTATGCCAATAAAACACTTCTATGGCGCACTGACTGTTGTAGGGAAGCGCAGCAGTTACTTCACACAATGCACAAACTGCATTGAGAGACATTGCCAGATAAACTGTTTTTGTGATATTGGTTGATGGACAATTATTGGCCAGATCATGGTGAAAACTCTGTTGCTATCTTTTGAACACCATCATATGATGCTTTTATATCTACCTGAGAGTGCAATGATTTAACATTCCATCTATGATTGCACTCCCTTAGTAGTAATTTAATCCAGTTAACCTGGATTATGTATTCATGTCTCTGAAATGATGTTTGAATCCATGACCTAATACAGAAGCAAGAGCACTTAACTTTTTAAAACAGGTTTCAGTTCTTCATTTGAGCCTCTCAAAAAGATACCTCCTGAATTAAATGTTAGAAGGTCCTAAACTGGATATATGGCATGCTGTAGGGAAGTTTATGGCCCTTTTGGGATTTGGGATGAGATAGTTTGCAGTTTCACTCCCATACTTTTAGTACTTATGGCATTTCAGTCTGACATCATTGAACTGGTGCCAGTTGGTAGCAAACTGAAAGCAGCTATGTGCATCTGGACTTTGTATTAACTGGGAATTGGAGACTGTCAGACTAATTTTACCAGTACCACTTAGCAGCTGTTAGGTAAGCCAGACAGTGAGCCCCAACTGTCAGAGATGGGTTCAATTCCAGTTGTTAGCTGTGACAAGGATAGGGCTCTAATACGCTCTGTTGGCCAATCCCCAAGATGCATTCACTCGGAAACAATTTGACAGTTCCTAAAGGATTATCTGGAAAGAAACTCTGTAAATCACTCCAAGAATGGGGTATTAAAGACTAGGAGCGTATTTTTAAGGTAAGAGGAGAAAGATTTTAAAAAGACAAGAGGGGCAATTTTTTTACACAGAGAGTAATTTGTGTGTGGAATGAACTTCCAGAGGATATGGTGGGTGCGAGTACAGTTCTAACATTTAAAAGACGTTTGGATAAGGACATGAATAGGAAATGTTTGGAGGAATATGGACCAAGCACAGGCAGGTGGGACTAGGTTAGTTTAGGATTATGGTTGGTAGTAATAAAACACAAACTGTATTTGTGTAATTTCATTCTACAGTTTATGAACTGAGTATTCCATCTCCCAATGTATTAAAGGTCATATAAATTGCCAATTTTGTATCAAATAAATGCTCCCATTTGCAAGTGGGATTAACAAAGTGGTATAGCGTGTTTGGCTGGTATTATCAGAATTTGGCAAGGTTATAATGAATCATTATGGGCTGTTGTTGTGCATTGGTAATGTTCCTAACTTTGAACCAGGAGACTTGAGTTCAAACCCCACCTGCTGTGAAGGTGTGTAATAACACCTCTGAAAGTGTTGGTTAGAAAATATTGAAGATGAATCGTTTTAGAAGCTTTTTATTTCTAATAATCCTTTTTTTAAAAAGCAAAGAGAATGCAAATTGACCCTTCACCTGTCCTGATAAAGGGTCCTGACCTGAAACATCAATTTTCCTGCTCCTCTGATGCTACCTGATCTGCTGTGCTCCTCCAGCGCATTGCGTTGACTCTGACTCCAGCATCTGCAGTTCTTACTATTCTCTGAATTAACTCTTAATTTGACTTCTGCCTGACACTATACAGCACAACCTCTAAGGTGGACTTCTACGTGATAATTAGGAAAATGTAAGCTCTCTTTTTGCTTCTTATGATATTGGTATTAAAGGCATTAAGCCAGCAATGAAACACAGTCATCATCAGGCTGAGTGCTGCTTCCTCCGTCTGCATTCTTCTAAAGGGAGGAAAGGTACTATTTAATTGCAAATTGTTGTTGTTTAAATGGTTTGGGCAGACGTACTTTAATTTAAACTTCCCAATGTCAAGAAAATAAATTACTGGGAAAGGCCCATACAGATCAATTACAGCGAGCAGACTGTTGCAAGACAAAGGATATCACACATACATGTTATTTACATCAATTTAAGTTGATTATAATGAGAACATCTAAAATTTTGTGCACTTGACCTTTGAAACAAAAAAAAACACATATTAGAAAGTACTGGGCAGATTGACAGTGCAAGTCAGCTCTAACATTTTCTTATTCAATAGCCTAAACCCAATTATCTTTTTTAAGTTCCCCACTGCTGAAGAAAATTGGAAAATTTACTTTAATGCCTCATGTAATCAAATAGGATCACTAATGCAAACAAAATATCAACAGCAAATTTGGCAAGGGCTTTTCCAAAATGAAGGTGGATGAATAAAACATCTAACTGCTGTTATAATTCCCATAGAAACTGATAACTTTGAACAATAGATTTGAATTGCCAGTGACCAATTTAAATGTATGCTGCACAACAAGATTAAGACTTTACTGTAGCCCACAAACTAAAAGCAAAATCAACGAAACATTACCTAGTTGGAATTATACTTAGTTAATGTAAATATAACACTTATTAGGGTCTTATAACAACCAATAACCAAAGCCCATTGATATGCTGTACAGCATATGCTCCACAGGTTTAGTTTCTTTTAATAGGAAACAGTCCACAGTCAACCACTGCTTCCAAAGGTTCACAATTCCCTATTTCACTCTGTTTAATGTCCTGTAACCATCAATGATCCTATCCTTTAGCTTCCTGGAACTTCCCAAAGCAACTTTCAGCAGAAAGGCCCATTCCAGCGATTTCTTATCCGTGGTTTCACCAGGGTAAATATTTCAGAATTTTTAGATTGCCACAGGCTGTGAGACTAGACAAGTTTTCCATCCTACATTCTCACTGAAGACCCAGCCTTCTCCTCTCTACTGATCATACCCACTGCATTCTTTATTCTCTGTGAAAGAAGACTCTCTCTTTTTGTGAAAAAAAAACACCTGAAGACAGAAAGTCTGTCCACAATCAACCAACAGGCCCTGTTTTTCTTTCCAGGTGTGAATATTTTGCATCTTGTTCCCATTTAGTCTCAATGTGAGGCCCCGGTCTCCATGGTCACAGGTAAAACTCGTAAGCAATCACATGACCATTTCACTGTTTAGAGTTTAACCTTGAATTAAAGAGACTGTCCAAGATATAATCATCTTATAAAATCTCACTTCCATTACACTACACAGACTTCCCACTTCAATACCAGCTGCTAAACCGTCAAAGATAAAAAAAAGTAAGTTCTACCTTACGTTAATATAGCTGTGGCACAGTCTTTGCTGGTCAACTACTAAACTCTGAATATGAGCCTTGGTCATTCTGATGATTTGTTTTCAGCACCTTCAAACTTTGTAGATTTGGACCCAACCTTGATGCTAGATCCCTTTCCTACTTTCGTCCCACCCAGTATCAACTTGGACTTTTATACAATCCATTTGTCCACAACTTTCCTTAACCAACTTCCAAACCCCATTTCCCACCCCATGCAATGTGACAAGGTTGTGCTATTAAGAGGTTAGCAATAAAATGGATTATGTAACTGCACTGACCAGTGGTAGTAGATATTCTGTTGTAGAATGTTTCATTTATAATTGGCTGTAGTGATTCTGTAAACCACAGTGAGATCATGTCTCTCTCTGTAATAACAACAGCAATGTCAAGTATTTATCATATTTGTACTTAAAACAACTGAATGTCAAATCAAAATTTATTATCAGCTATACTTAAAAATCAGCACATTCCAGCATTTTAGACATTTCTATAAAAGAGGAACAGAATTTAATTATAACAATGTCTAATTTTAATTTATAATATCAAGATCTACTTCTATTTATTATCATAATATCCATTCTATCTTGATAATAATATCCGGCACTTATCTGTGGTACCAACAATATTCAGCTGAGTGATGGTCGGACCGCAATGGTTAAATATTTTGTGGCATAAAGGCCACAATAAGATTCTCTTTAGCCTTTATTTTCTGTCTTGGTTCTTGTCTGAATAGTCTTCGACCAAATTCCCATCTTTCCACATATAAATGATGACAGCTGGTGATGCCTGTGAAGTTACATAATTTCTCTGCCATTTATCTGTTCCATTGTCACCCCCTTGAGCACGAGGTTCTTGTGTTTAATAGTAATACCTAGGGCATCAACAGACAAATCCCTGATACCCCTTTAGGTGAGTAATTGCCCAATAGTAGGTTTGTCCTGGATAGGGATCGAGTACCAACCTGAAGATACATCCTCCTATTTTCCCTGGACTATGACCCCATCACTGAACATCAAGCTGATCTTTCTGGGACTGTCACAGACCTCATCTCCTCCACAACTCCCCACCTAATGGTCTCTGAACTCTGCACAGCCTGCTTCTATATCCTTCCCAAATTTCACAAAATTCATCAATCCAGCCTGTCCTTGCCCCACTGAACTTATTCTTCCTATATTGATTTTATTTTCCTCCCCCGCCCTTGTCCAGCTTCTTACCACTTATATTCACAATTCTTTTTATGCTTTACCTCAGTTGTACAATTTCCAGTTGTCTGGTCATGGCCACCTCTTCTTCACTATGGACATGCAATGCTCGCATATGTCCAGCCTTCATCAGGATAATCTGAAGGCTCTCTACTTCTTCCTTGAAAAGAGACCTGAACCATTTCCATCTACTAGGTCCCTCCTCCACCCAGTTTAGTTTATTCTAACTTGTAACAATCTGTCCTTTAACTTCTCTCACTTTCTCCAAGTCAAAGGTGTGGCTATGGGTACGCATATAGGCCCCTGGTTATATTTTCCTCTTTTTTGGGTATATGGAATATCTCTTGTTCCAGTCCTTACTTAGGACCCCTCCCACAACTCTTTCTCCAATACATTGATGACTGCATCAATACTGCTTTCTGCTCCTGTCTGGATATAGAAAAATATCATAGATTTTGTTTCCATTTTTCATCTTTCTCTGAGCTTTTCCTGATCCATCTCGGATTCTCTCTTCCCTTCCTTAATTTCACTGATCCCATTTCTGTGGCTATGATGTCCACCAATATCCACGACAAAACCACTGACCCCACAGTTACCTTGACTACACTACATTAGTCCTGCTTTCTGTAAAAATTTCATTGTCCAGTTTCTGCCACATCTGCTTCTGACATGACTTCCTTCGATTTGATTCGATTTCTTCTTGTCACACGTACTGAAATACAGTGAAAAGTGTTGTTTTGCATGCTCTATAGACAGATCGTCCCATACAAGTGCATCAGGAAGCAGAACAGAATGCAGAATACAGGGTTACAGCCACAGAGAAGTTGCAGAGGGAGAGATCAACACTAACATTTAAGAGGCCTGTTCAAAAACCTGATAATAGTAGGGAAGAAGCTATTCTTTAATCTGTCCATATGTGTATTCAAACATTTATATCTTCTGTCCAATGGAAGATGGTGGAAGACAGTATAACTGGGGTGGGAGGGGTCTTTGGTTATGTTGGTTCCTGAGGTAACAGGAAGTATAGATGGAGTCAAAGGATGGAAGGCTGGTTTACGTGATGGGCTGGGCTGTGTTCGTGACTCACTTTGGTTTCTTGCAGCCTTGGATGGAATAGTTGCCATACCAAGTTGTGGTGCATCCAGATAATGTGGTTTCTATGGTGCATCTATAAAAATTGGTAAGAGTCCTTGTGGACATGCCGAATTTCCTTAGCCTCCTGACGATGTAGAGAAGTTGTTGTGCTTTCTTGGCCATTGCATTGATATGGGTGAACCAGGACAAATTGTTGGTAATCATCATTCTTCATTCCTTTCTCCTCCACCATAGTCAGTATGGACCTCAGCTATATTAGATCCATTTCTCACACTTCTGCCCTCACCCCTTTCCCTCTCATAACCAACGTAGGGCTTCCTTGATCTCACTTCCTCCCCCACCAGATTCCTCCTCCACATTCAAGGAATCATGCTCGCTGTTCCTTCATCCCCAACAATATTCCACCACCAAACACATGTCCCCTTCCCCACACGACAACCTTATTCATGCCTCCATCAGCCCCAACAATTATATTGGCACTTTCCCATGTGTTGCCTCCTCCTTCCTCACTGCAAGGCACACCTTCTAGATGAAGCTGCAGTTTAATTGTAATTCTTTCAATCTTCTGTTTACTCTATTCACAGCTTGCCATGCAGTCTCCTTTACACTGACAGGACCCAAATACAGAGTGGGTGACAGCTTTGTGTAACATCTCTGCTCTGTCCGAGGAATGATCCAAACCATGCAATTGTTTGCCATTTGAATACACCATCCTGCTGCCATGCTGACATATCTTTCCCAGGACTTTTGGAATACTCTAATGAAGCGCAACACAACTTTAAGGAACAAGACCTAATTTTTTTGCTTAGGCACTTTGCAGGCTTCAAGACTCAGCATTGAGTTCAACAACTTTGGACCATTATCTCTGTTCTTTATTTTGATTATCCCATTCAAACCCATGACATCCCCACTCCCTCCCAGTAACTTCTTTGATGTCTGTGGAGCTTGCCATTTTCTGAAATTAACATCTATCATTAATACTTACTTTTTGTCTATGTCCTTTCTCTACGATTATTATTATTTTTTAATTTATTCTTTCATGGAATGAGAGCATCACTAGTTAGGCCAGCATTTTATTTCATTGCCCATCCCTAATTGCACAGAGGGCAGTTAAGAGTCGACCATATTGCTGTGGGTCCGGAGTCACATGTAAGCCAGACCAGGTAAGGATGACAGTTTGCTTCCTGAAAGGATATTTGTGAACGTCTGGGGCACTTTCACCAACTGTTCTTCTTGTTCTTCCTACCCAACCCCACATCACATTTTCAACCCCTTTCAATTCTAAAGAAGAGTTATATTAGATTCAAAACATTAACTTTATTTCTCTCTCTAAACTTGCAGATCTAGAGTTTCTTGATAAATTTTTAATTTTATTACAAACACAAGGAGACATTGCTTTTGTAGAGATTTTGCTGTCTAGATAATCAGGAATATTGATTATAATTTTGATAGTCAGCTCCAGCCTCTGGAATAGTGTTACATTAGTTACCGTGTGTGAACTTAAACAGTAAACATCTTACCCAGAACACCAGCCATAACACAGATGAAAATGCAATCTGTCTCATTTTTGCTCACTGCAACAAAAATAAATCTTACATTAACTAGTTGCTTATTAAAATGTTGTACTTTTTGATAATATTCAGAGAATAGTACCATTTTAAGTAACCTTTCGGTAAAAGTAATCTCGTTAAGAGTCAAATCTTCTGAGGATGGCAATTACTATCCCTGGACCCCTCTTTTGTTACCTTTTCCAGCCATTCTGCATTTCTGGTCCAGACTTCCAAACAGGACCTCTTGAGGATTGTGTAGCACAGCTGTTCCAGGAGTCTTCCATTGCAGTGTGGGATCATAATTGGAAGCCTCACCTTGTTCCCTTTTTATAGCTTAAATTGGCATATTCTGGTGTTTAAAGGTCTCACAAAGAATCTTGAGAAGCGACAGGCAGAGGGTAAGTGTGTACATTAAGTGGGCGATAGACTAGGGTAGTAGGTGAGTGTGACAGAAAAGTAGAAGGTTTTTGAGGTCTAGGGTGGCAGGTAGGTGTGAGTGGGGTATGGTGGGCAGTGAGCAAGGGGACTAGCTGGCAGCTGTGTAGATGAGGGTCTAGGGGGACAAACGGGTACACGAAATGCTGGGGTGACAGATCGATGAGGGGGTAGGATGATAGGTTGGGTGCAGTAGTGGGTAGGTTGGCTGAGTGAGTAATAGATTGGCAGTGGGATGGGGTTTAGGCTGGTAGGATTGTGAGGGGATAGATGCCAGTTTGGTGGGGCTGTGTGTTGGCAGGTGGATGAATGAGGAGGTAGGAAATGGGTGGTTTGGTGGGGAGTTATTTGTGGAGTTTTGTGGGAGGGCTAGGTTAGGTATCAGGTTGGACTGGAATGTGTATGAGTGGGTTGTTGGTTTGGAGGGGGAGTGGGGTGTCAAATCAGGTCAGGTCAGTTCAAGTTAGTGAGGGTGTCAGATCAGATCAGACAGGAACTTGTTAGGTGTCAGTGGTGAGTCTAGGGGTTATTTTATAGTTACCCAGGAGTTAGAGAAGATTTAATCCTCTAATGTTTCCAGGGATATTTAAACTTCCTGAGCAATTCCCAGAGGCAGTGAATCAGAACATCTAAGTGGTCTTGTAACGTATCTTTCAGAATATGCTTCTGCAATGACTAAACTCTAATTGGAAGAACTCTGTGTGAGGTCTAACACCAGTGTCAGTCTGAATTGTCAGGACAAGAGTAAGAATGGCCTGAGGATAACTCTCTGGCTGACTTTTCCATTCTAAGAAGAAGTATTTGATCTTCACTTAATGTATCTCTCAGCCTATTCTGACAGCGATATAACACATGGGAAATTATACTTGAATGCCACCAGCGCTGTCATCCCCACAACACCTATGTTCATAGTAGGTGTGAAATAAATGAAATTAATATTAGAAAAATCTCAAACCAGTTCCATTAAACCACTTTGTATGTCTTACTTAATGAGTTCCCCTGGGAGTGCACAACATTGATTTTGCATCCCATGAAGTCTCGAGGCCTCAGGAAAAGCAAGGAAACCTCCCACTGATTACTACGTACCGTCCTCTCTCGGCTGATGAATCAGTATTATGCCAGGTGAACAAAACTTGGAGGAAACACTCAGAGCGGCAAGGGCACAAAAATGTACCCTGGGTGGGAGATTTCAATGTCCACCACCAAGAATGGCTCAGCAGCAGTACTACTGATGGAGCTAGCTGGGTTGTAAAGGACCTAACTGTCAGCCTGGGTCTGCAGCAAGTAATGAGGGAACCAACAGGACGGAAAAACATACTTGACCTCATTCTTAACAATCTGCCAGCAGCAAATGCAGCTGTCCATGACAGTTTTGCTAAGAGTGATGACCATACAGTCCTCGTGCAGATGAAGTCCTGCCTTCACTTTGAGTACATCCACCATTGTGTTGTGTGGCACTATCACCATGCTAAATGGGGCAAACTTCGCAAAGATCTAGCAACTCAAGACTGGGCATCCATGAGGTGCTGTGGGCCATCAACAGCACAGAATTGTACTCCAGCACAATCTGTAACCTCATGGCCCGGTATATCCCCCATTCAATCATTACCATCAAGCCGGGGGATCAAACCTGGTTCAATGAAGAGTGCAGGAGGGCATGCCAGGAGCAGCACCAGGCATACCTGAAGATGAGGTGTCAATTTACAAAGCAGGACTCCTTGCATGCCAAACAGCATAAGCAACAAATGATGGACAGACCTAAGCAAAGCCACAACCAACAGATCAGATCTAAGCTCTGCAGTCCTGCCACATTCAGTCAGGAATGGTGGTGGACAATTAAATAACTCACTGGAGGGGGAGGCTCCACAACTATACCCCAATGATGGGAGAGCTCAGCACGTCAGTACAAAAGATAAGGCTGAAGCATTCACAGCAATCTTCAGCGAGAATTGCCAAGATCCATGTCAGCCTCCTCCAGTCATCCCCAAGCATCACAAATGCCAGTTTTCAGCCAATTCAATTCCCTCCATGTGGGATATCGAGAAACCGTTGGAGACAGTGGATACTGAAAAGGCTACGGGCACTAACATCATTCAGGCAATAGTACTAATAACTTGTGCTCCAAAACTTGCTGCTCCCCTAGCCAAGCTATTCCAGTACAGGTATAACATTGGCATCTAACCGACAATGTGGAAAAATGCCCAAATATGTCCAGTACTTAAAAAGCAGGATAAATCCAACGCGGCCAATTACTGCCCCATCAGTCTATTCTCGATCATCAGTAAAGTGATGGAAGGTGCCATCAACAGCGCTATCAAGCAGCACCTGCTCAGCAATAAGCTGCTCAGTGATGCTCAGTTTGGGTTCTGCCAGGGCCACTCAGCTCCTGATCCCATTACAGCCTTGGTTCACACATGGACAAAAGAGCCGAACTACAGAGGTGAGGCGAGAATGACAGCTCTTGACATCAAGGCTGCATTTGAGCGAGTGTGGAATCAAGGACCCCCAGCAAAAGTGAAATCAGTGTGAATCAAGGGCAATCTCTACGCTGGTTGGAGTCATACCTGACACATAGGATGATGGTGGTGGTTGTTGAAGGTCAGTCAATCCAGCTCCAGGACATCTCTGCAGGAGTTCCACAGCAGAGTGTCTGAGGTCCAAACATCTTCAGCTACTTCACCAATGGCCTTCCCTCCATCATAAAGTCAGAAATGGGGATGTTCGCCAATGATTGCCCAATGTTCAGCATCATTCACAACTCCTCAGATATTGAAGTGGTCCATGTTCAAATGCAACAAAATCTGAGCAATATCTAGGCTTGGGCTAACAAGTGGCAAGTAACATTCGTGCCACAAAAATGCCAGGCTATGACTATCACCAATAGTGTTACCATCACTGAATCCCTACTATCAAATCCTAGGGTTTATCATTGACCAGAAGTTCAATTGGACTCGTTATATAAATATGATGGCTACAAGAGCAAGTCAGAGGCTAGGAATACTGCAGCGAGTAACTCAATTCCTGACTCCCCAAAACCATCTACATGGCACAAGTCAGGAGTATGATAGAATACTCCCCGTTTGCCTGGATGGGTCCAGCTCCAATAACACTCAAGATGCTTGACACCATCCAGGACAAAGTAGCCTGCTTGATTGGCACTAAAACCATAAGCATCCATTCTCTCCACCACTGACGCTCAATAGCAGCAGTGTGTACTATCTACAAGACACACTGCTGAAGTTCACCAAAGTTCCTCAGACAGTATCTTCCAAACCCATGACCACATTCATCTAGAAGGAGCAGGGCAGCAGTTACATGGGAACACCACCAACTGCAGGTTCCCTTTCCAGCCTCTCACCAACCTGACTGAGAAATATATTGCCATTCCTTGACTCTCACTGGGTCAAATTCCAGGAATTCCCTCCCTAATTCCCTACCCACAGCAAATGGACTGCAATAGTTCAAGAAGGTAGCTCAGTACTATTTTCTCAAGGGCAACTAGAGATGGGCAGTAAATGCTGGCCAGCCTGTGATGCCATTGTCCAATGAGTTAAATTAAAAGAAAGTAGAAATGGGGTTGAATTATTCGTAGAACTATCGGATGAGTTCTCTAAGTTTATGTTGCCTTCTCCCCTCCAGTCTCTATCTGGTTCACCTCCTCCTGTTCCTCTCCTCCTCCTATGTGTTTTTTTTTCATTAATTTGTGGGTTGTGTGCATTGTTAGCTGGACCAGCATTTGTCATCCATCCCTAGTTGGACTTGACCAGAAGGGTTTGCCAGGCCATTTCAAACAGTTAAGAGTAAGCCACTTTTTGCTGAATCTGGAGTCACATAGTCAGACAAGGTAGAGATGATCGTTTTCCTTCCCTAAAAGATAACTAGCGAATCACCTGGGTTTTTATAATAATCAATCATTGTCAATGGTTTCATGTCATCATTTGACATTTAATTCCAGATTTTTCAATTGACTTCAAATTCCATCATTTGCCATGATGGGATTCGAACCCAGTAATGTCTCTGGAATACTAATGGTATTGGTCTGAGTTATAATCCAAGTACGGCTGCATAGCGGACTGGTGATGAGTGAGTGGAATCATTTCCAGTTGTGGTACATCCCAGAGTTGACATGCAGTGCCCATAAAGCAATGGAAATTTATAAGCTGGAGAAACCTATAAATGTACTGAAACCCTCTGCTCACATTGCTGCTACTTTTGGGGATGAAAAACTGAAATATAATCACCTCTCTCTCTGAATAATGAGAGTGACATGCCCCTAACATCTGTAGCTCAAGTCTGGAAGGAACTTGATGCACAGCCATTCATTTTCACAGCCATTGGAAATAATGCCCTTTGCCTGCCCCGAGGCTGCAATCATGGCTACAAGAGGTTGCAGATTTCAGTCAGGACATCCTATCAGAAATGGAGGCCTCAGAACTTCAGATGAAGAATCACTCCTTGAACACATTAAGTAGATATGGCCTCCTGCTGGAAACCCTTTTTCTCTGCCTCCTTCTTCCAGCATATTGACCAGTTTTGTGTAGCCTCTATTCATTCTCCCCTGTCATGCTGTATTCCAAAGGAAATATATCCTTCTGCAAGTATGTCTAAGAGAAATTGGTTTTTGCAGACCCCTTGAACTCAGGTCCAAGTACTTAAGCAGCTCCCACTCTGCTCCATTTAGGCTTTAATAGCTTTAACAAATTTGTCTTCATATCAAATCCTTATAAATTTGACAATAACTAATAGTAATCATCAATAACCATCTTGAAAACAATTGTTAATACTTTACGTGGAGTTTGTGAGGAGGTCCTTCCTGCTGAATGCATTTTCTCCCATGTCTGTTCAAGGAGTGCATTATTTGGAGAGTTAAACTCAAAAGTAGCATGGCTGATGACAAGTTAGTGCTACACACTTATTGATGTTATGATGTTCCTTTTCTGTTTACGTCTGGCAGGAGCTAATTGCACGTAACCTAATGCTGTCACCAAAGTGGTGTGTGATGTGACTCACAATCATGTGCAAATGGCACAGTTGTCATTATTGAGTTCAAGGATCACACAGAGCAGAATTTAATGCCCTCCTTCATTGTCAGTTTAGAGATTTGTTTTGTCAGGTGGGAGGATTGTGAATGGGAATTTGAACACCTTCTCACCGCTGGCCTAATTATGCTTATGGTGGGAAGGGTCATGAATGGCTTTCCCAACATGCCACCAATCAAGACCCTTACGTAAGTGGGGAACACAACAAGCAAGCTGTGCAAGGTTGCTTGGGGGCTTCTGGAGAGAGGAGGGTTCTTCATTCAAGTTTGAGCTAGCAACCTGGCATCAATAAAACTTGGGGGTTGTGTGCTCAAGCCACCTGCCTACTCTTGCTGCCATCTTCCCCCTGTGATCCCTACCCATCCAACCCCCTTTCCATTATCCTTATGGCCAGGGTGCCAGTGGCAATATTAAGTCTTGAGTGAGTTTGATACTGGCAGTGGCCACCTCCTTCCCGATGGCAGTGCTGTTCAACAGAGCAAATTAACTCTGATTTGCAATGGCTCTCCATGGCAGGACCTCTTCCCCTGAGGACCTTGGTCCTCGGGAAGGCCTGTCTCTGTCCAGTTAGATGACATGGGGCTCTCACCAGCACTCCAGCCAGTGGGTGAGGCAGCACCTTCTCCATTGAATATTACTCTTTGTGTTCAGAAAATTGATGTTAATTATCCAAGTTTTGTAAGCTTTCTCTTATCCATTAACCAGATGTTAGCTTACATGGCTGATGTTAGCTTACAGTGCGGGTGGGAAACTAGCAGTAATAAATTGCGACCCTGCACAGTTTTCTTTTGCATTCAAGACGCTGAAAGGAAATCAGGCAGTTTACCCATTCCCACCAATCTCCTACTGTTGTCAACAATGAGAATTATCCCTGAAGATTTCATTTCTGCTTTTCTCATTCTTAATAAGCATGGTGCAATGGCAAAAGTGAAATTAATTTCTAAACATGCAGTGATCACCAAACCCACCCTCTATGCTCAGGATCACTAGCTCTCCCTCATGTTGAGAACACTAACAGTCTCCCTATGCCTAGGCTAGTATTCCTCCTTCTATCTGCTTAGGATAAAAAAAAACAATTTAAGCTTTGGTTAAATATATTTAAAATCATAATGATCAATAAAAATAGCAAACCATAGAGAATGGAACTAGATTTAAAAATCTCCTTGAAGAAGCTGGTAGTATTCCCCACAAAGTCGACTACAACGGCAGTGAAATCTGTAAAAACAGCAACACATAGAGTAACTCTATATAGTCAATAATTGCCACCATTGTTGGAACAACATAATTTTAAATTAATGAATTTGCTTTTCCTTACAAACAATCCAGTGTGCAAATACACAATAAAGAGTTAAGAGACCACAACAAGGAGACTGGAATCATGAACCAAGGTGAAAATATGTAGATGATCACCATTGGAGTCAAGCGCCAGTAGGTCCCTATAGCTAATCATGTCTTGACACATCTATGAATGGAAAGTCCTGATCACATGTTTTGAATTTAATGGAATTGCAAGAGTTCTTTATTTGTAAAGTTTCATAATATTCTGTCTGTCTTCTTCAGTTCTCTGCTCAAAGACTGTCTGAACTGGAACACTACTCTCTCCAGAACTGTAGCACAAGGAGGCACAACCCAAAGACACTCAAAACAGATCAGAAATCCAATCTGATGTAGTACAGCCATTTAACAAACTTACACAAGTATAATCACTTTTCCAAGCATGTTATTGCTTGGAAGCAAGAATAGTGATGGTAGAGATTGAAGCTTTTTTTCCATCTCATGGCTGATCAGGACTCTCTCCTGCTCTTTCTAGGTATGTTAGAAGGGCTCACAGATTGACACTCAACCTGTTTGGCCAAGTTATAAACATACCTTCCTTGGCCACAAAGTCCTCCGTAGGATTTGAACCCAGAGCTTCTAGGTTT
The DNA here is from genome assembly GCF_021869965.1 of Rhincodon typus. Taxonomy (NCBI): domain Eukaryota; kingdom Metazoa; phylum Chordata; class Chondrichthyes; order Orectolobiformes; family Rhincodontidae; genus Rhincodon; species Rhincodon typus. The sequence continues at coordinate 70,950,612 of NC_063335.1, read as the reverse complement.
TTGACACACTCCACTGTACCATAAGACCTCCCTCAATCTATTAGTCTTTGAGCAAAGAACTGAAGAAGACCGATAGAATATTGCACAACTTTACAAATATAGAACTCTTACAATTCCATTAAACTCAAAACGTGTGAACAGGACTTTCCATTCATAGACATGTCAAGACATGATTAGATATACGCAGCTACTGACACTTGTAGAATCATAGATGAACAGAAGAACATTATTCACCAATTAGGGAATTAAATATACACTTGAAAAGAAGCTTTCAGCAGAGATTTAGGAGAAGCACCAGGGAGTAGGACTAATTCTTTTCAAAGTACTGAGACAACCATGATGGGTTGAAAGCCCTCAGCAGAAGCCAAAGATTCTATTCAATTTTAGATATTGGTGTTCATCTAAATAAGGAGTTAGTATCAGCTTCTTAAGTGCAACAGAAAATGGTGAAACATAATAAACATAAGGGAGAGCTAGGAACATCCCAATCTTGCTCAATATCACGGTCACCCTACCCCAGTGCATGTAGACCCCAAAATTCCAGACTGTCATAAAATCACTTAGTTTAGAAAATACTTGTCCTATTTTCCCTGACTGCTGAGACAGTACTGCTAATATGTCTTGACTGCACATGAATATTTTGCTCAGAATTTATGGGCCATAATTACAGCTTGCAAATGACTAATGAAAGGTGAAAGTTTTAAAATGTTATCTGGGATCTACATCATTTAAATCTCCTCCTGACTCACTGACAATTAAGTGCCATAAATCATTCACAATTCTACTGATAACATGGTAGCAAATGCTTTAGATTTCTAGCTAATCCTTTTCACTTTAAGGAGATTTGTAATTTAAGATCTACTATGTTCTGATGTTCTTTGTGCAAAATGAACATTTCTGTGGCACAAAGCACTCACCTGTTAAGTCATTTGTTCTGTTGTTTAAGCAGTAGCAGTATCTCATTGGGAAAATAGAGGGATCAATTTTCCAGAAGCTGGAAACTGCAGGCAAATGAATAAATATGTCAGTCAGTCACTGCAGTTTTCATAAGTGTAGGAAATTCTGACAAAGTACAATGAAACATTGTGAGCGAGTACTTACTGTTATAAATGAGAATTGACACTTTATGAAGTGCAAAAGAACTATGGGTAGTGACACTCAGCAAAGAGAAGAATTGTTGATCTCCTGTGAATAATTTGAATGTAGAATTAAATTGCTATTTGTGCTGAGTCCGTATGTGGAGATATGATCCATATTTAACCCCAAATGTAAATAACTACTGAGAGCATAAAAGAGTATAATTCCTATCTGCACTATTCATCTGCCTGTTATATTTTTGTCATACCTTGTCAATTATTCCTCGTTATAAATTCTGATCCCTGGATTTACAATAGGCAATGTTTATGGAGAATTATTGTATAACCAGAATCATTGTGTGACATTAGATTTGTGAGCTAGCTAAACTGCTACATTGAATTTTTAAGTAATGTTTTCTAGTGGTAAGTTCAACCTCTGCCTCAGCGTAAAGTTTTAGAAATGTCATTTTGTTTATCTTAAATTTTGTATATGTAATGTTACATATTAATTGAAATTAATATTGAGTTTTGTTTTACTTCCTGCTTCTGCTCTGCATCCTCTTGGAATCTTGATGCTTCAAAGCCCACATGTATTTTTTAAGAGACACCAAAGCATCTAGTGAACCATTTTCTACTTGATATGACATGATGCTATTTTATTAATAAATACAGATCTTGACAACAGAACAAATCCAAGTAATAACTTAATACTAGCATTTAATTAGAAAACTGAACTAATTCTCATTTTAACACAAATTACCAATAAATGCCCTGCCTATTAGTATGAATGTTTCAAAAACAAATACCATGAATTATCCATGTTTTCCCAAGCATATAAATTGACCAAAATCTTTACCTTCAAGTGTTCTGTTTATCATTTGGCTGACCAATTCAGTCAGATCAATGGCAGAAGGATCAAATGATTCAACAGGTAATTCTGAAAACAGAGAAACAGCTTCAAATAATGCCAACATGCAGGAGAAATGAGTTTCAAATTTTCCTTTGAACTCAGAGGATATATTGAGGAGGTATTAACTTCCCATTTTTCTGTCATTCTGTGCTTTTCGTATTCATTATAACTGCGTTAGAAAATGCTAGGTCAGGAAAGTCCAGGTTCAACCATAGGCTACTGAGAGAGATAATATAACCAGAATGCAGGCTTCTGATTATTATCAATGCATGAAATACTGCTGGAGGCTGATTTGTTTGTACTGAATCATACAAATGATGAACCATTCAGTGGGAATGACTAATTCTCCTGCATTAGCTTTTCTTCAAATCAACCTCTTTGTTCAAGCTTTTGGTCATCTTGATGTCTCCTTATATGACTGAGTGCTGAATTTTGCCTCATTAATGCTCCTACAAAACATCCTGAAAGGTTTTATTGTGTTAAAGATCCTATATAAATAAAAGCTACAGTTGGAAATAATGAGTGAGCAGCTTTTCCCTCACTGAGCCAAGAGTCAAAATGTTCAGATCTTTTCAACTATGCTATATTTGTTACAGAGATAGTTATGAAACATTTCACACTTCCAGTGCTGATTCAGATACCAATGATATGCACATAAAATCAGGTGTGAAATTCTTCATGCAAAATCTTTGAAAAGTGAAATGGAATTTATTAGTTACGGGTGTTACTTTAGGAATAGATGCTTCCCAGATAAGTTAATCAGAATCAAACATAATTGGAATAATAAGATTTATTTCATTCATATGTGGCTCAGATTCCCTTGTAATACATTACCTGAAGCAAACTTATCCCAGTCAACTGAGCATTTAAACTTACTCCAAGTGACCATCATCAGCTCTTCATATCTCTTTTACAATGTAAGAGTTTTCCGTCTTCTGTCATCTAACTTCCACTCCATTATCTCCCTAGATCCGTTATAAGCTTTTTCTTCATGGTCCATTCTGTGACACATGTAAGAAGCATCTTATCTTGTTAAGGAGAAGTGAAAAAAAGGCTAATAAACTATGATACTGGTTCTCTTCCATTTGCACATGACATGTATTTCTGACCAACCAGGCAATGGTTCCTACTTCAAGCAGACCAGAGATTTAGGAAGCATGATGGGTGTACCATTTAATACCTTTCATGTTTTTATGCTTTCTGAGTAGTAGATTAACAGTGAGTGAAATATATCCACACTGTAACTGAGGAACCTGCTGACAGTGAGTCGTTCAACCAGTGAACGGAAAAGTCAAAGAGATTCTTTTGGTGACTTCAAGACATGTTTGGCCTATCAGACATCTTTATTTCTAAATGCTACTTAGGCCTTCATGATTGCTTTTGTGGTAAAGCTGTGTGTAGCTGTGTTGGGGTGAACTGTCCTAATTGTCCATAGATCATTACGTTTGCCAATGGAAGTTCCATAATTTGAAGTACAGGTCGTTCTTCAATAGCGCGATAGTTGCATTCTTGTGTGATCTCGCGTTATAGAAAATCGTGTTGTAGGAAAATCGCGATAGAAAATTGCTATACCCGCACAGCAGAAAGTTCACGTTATCCAAACAGCGTCCACTGTTCATCATTCGTGTTACAGCCAATTCACGTTAACAAAACACATGTTATAGCAGAACTACCTGTATTGAAAAGAAGAGCCATGGAGACGGAGTAGGACTACACACCAGCGTCTGAATCCTATGGGTTTTGAGAGACATGGGCTTCAGAGAGGTATATGGCAGACAAGTATGGTGAGGCCCATCTCAACGTTGAGATTAGCTCACTCCAACTTTTATGCTTTTCACAAGTGGTGTGGTGAGATTCTCACTAGGCAGCAACGAGATTCCAATAGATGGTCATTATTGCTCGTTAAATGTCTTGTTAATGCCTTTACTCGCCTTATAAATTCTCACTATCCCATTTTACCGAAGTGCCTCCTGGCACCGTCCTGTCACCTTGTGAGGAAAGGGCACCCCAACTGGGGTCAAGGTTCTCTGCCAACCTGCCGTTACACTTACAGTCCTGTGACCAATGGGTAGGGCAGTGGAATGTAGCTGTGTGTACACTTTTAACATATCATAGGGCTAGGCTCTCCGTGGCTGCTGCCAATCACGGAGGCCAGGCATTTATATGAGTTAGTACACTGCTACGGCTTCTGGCCCATTGTGCCCGTCTGTAGCTCCTGTTCCTCCCTGTTCATGTGGACAAAGTCACTGATTGCCCACGCCACTGGGTCTTCTCCTGAGTAGGTGCCCGGTCTGTCAGTGCCAGTGACCTGAAGCTTTTCTTCCTTGACCAGCTGTAGAGCTGTCACTGTGAGGTGCTCACCAGATTGTGTCCCTTCCCTCTCTGTCATCATAGATTCCCCCGAAGTGTTAGGGTCTGAGACAGGGGGAGGTGCAGGAGGCGGCCTTGGCGATGCCTCCTCTCGGGTCTCTGTAATCTCATCCTCAGAGGTCAAGGACAGGGCTTCTGGGGAGCTGACTGTTTCGATGCAGAGATCAAGGGAAAACAAGCCGAATCTGCAAGACAAAAGACATCATGGCCAACACTTAGAAGTGGCATCCGATGAGTGAGACTGAAAGCAAATAAGTGACGGTGTCTTTCAGAATGATACTTACTCGTTTGGAGGGACATGACTGTTTTAGCATTCTGGTCTTCTCCTGCAAGGGTCAAAACTCTCCTTGATAGCGGGTGAGTAACCTAAAATCTGGCACACCCCCACCTATTGGGTTTCTGTCTGCCCTGATATGGACTATCTGCTCCATCAGTGAGAGAAAGGGGGGAATGAGTGAGATAACAGTGAGTGGCACAACAGGCAGTGCTCATACATGTGACAGGAAACTGGTAAGATGCATCTAAGGACTGAGTAGGTAGCGTAGAGGGCATGCAAGGTTAGTGTAATGGGATGCTGAGGACAGAGAGTGGGTGAAGGAAGATGTGAGCATGAGCCTTGGTGGGAGGTTCCCCTGATATAGTGTGAAGTATCAGAAAGAAGAACGTGACGCTTATTCTGGCAGAGTGCGGTCATTGAACTTCCCGTGGTACTCCTGGCTGTTTCTCAGCATCCTGGTGACAGCACTGACCTAGGTGCCAACCTCAAACTAGGCTGGCAGGGTCTGGTAGCACTGACTCCTCTATCAGGCCTCTGGGAAAGGGATTACAACCCTCTGCACCACCCTGTTAATCAGGAAACCAGGTCTCTGTCTGAGGATCATGGTGCCATCTTCCTCTTGTTTGAGATATTGTAGATATGTCTATCCACAAGGAGGGCAGCTACAGATTGTCACTTCTAGGCTGGGTGCACTGCAGAATCTTACAGATGGCACAGACACAAGGGATGGGTCTTGGGTGGATATTGGCTGAGTGATGAGCTGTTGTGGGAACAGCACATTGCGAGATGAGACAAAAATTGAATGTGAAGGGAAGGCAAAGAATGGATAACTGGGGTTATCTCAAATTGAAAGGAAAATACTGAGGGTGAAGGTGAAAGTTGGAAATCAAGAGTTTCCATTGTAACAAGGCAGGAGACATTTGTCTAAAATGCTGGAAGTTGCAAGGGAAATCCCCTGTGGAAATGATTGGAGCACATTGAATGATTCTGAAAAGCAAACTCAAAAGGATAAGGCCATGGATCATATTGTAACTTTAACTGAAAATAAGAGCCCAGAGTTGGACATTATTGTAAGTGCAAAGCAGTACATAGAGTAGATGAGAGATATGAATGGTTTTTTTCTAAAGGGAAGACAACTCCATTTTCTTCAAAGCAAGCATACAAGTCCATAATTCTACTAAGGGAGATATGGGCTCCTCAAAATTTCTTGGGGAAGAAGGATTTGAGAGTTTAATGAAAGTTAATGTGCTGGATAGTGGGATAGGTGGAAAGTATACCCCTGTTCTGTTGTATAAAGTTGAATTGCAGTGTGACTTGTCTGGACTAATGGTAGCCATAGTTGTTAAGAAATTATTTGTTGACTGAGTTAATTTACTCCTGAGGAATGATTTAGCTGGAATGAAAGTTACAACTTCGCCCATTGTCACAGAAAGTCCAGTTGAGGCTAAAGAAATGGACCAATACTAAAACAGGTTTCAGGTATTTTCCATCATGTGTAGTGACCAGAGCAATGGCTAAACATGTCCATCACCAGAGGTCACAGTAATTCTGCACATAAATGTTAGGGTAACTGTAACTGTTTTTATGAATGAAGTGTGAAGAGGAGTGTGAGTCATGTTTTCATTAATTGAGCCTCAGGAAGCAGACCCAGAGTTAAGTAAGTTAGTACAGAGAGCTGAGGCTGAAGGAGTTCCAGAGTGTTATTATATTGAAAACAGAGTTTTAATGAGGAAGTGCAGTCATCCTCTCAGACCTGCAGACTTAAAATGGACAATTGTTCATTAAATGTTGGTACCACCCACATATTATAAGGAGAAACTCTAAGCATCAGATGGAATCCCTATGACAGGATATATAGGATCTGGAAAACGCAGGCATTGATAAACAGATAATTTGCATGGTCAAGACTTCATAAAGATGTAACACAGTTCTATAAAACATGTCATAAATGTCAGATAGTAGGAAAATCTCAACATAGAAATAAATTAGCACCTTTGTTACCCAGGCCAGTTTATTAAGAACTATTTAGTTTGGATGGCATGGTGGCTCAGGGGCTAGTGCTGCTGCCTCACAGTACTACCAACTCGGGTTTGATTCCAGCTTCAGATGACTATTTGTGTGAAGTTTGCATATTCTCCCTGTCATTGCGTGGGTTTCCTCTGGGTGCTCCAGTTTCCTCCCACAGTCCAAAGATGTGCAGGTTAGGTGGATTGGCCATGTTAAAATGTCCCACAGTGTCCAGAGTTATGCAGACTAGGTGGACTAGCCATGGGAAATGGGTTACAGGATAGATTTTTTTGGGGGGATGAGTGTTCGGAGGGACAATGTGGACTTGATGGGCCAAATGGCCTGCTTCCACACTCTAGGCATTCTATTACTCTATGAATGTTATAAGATTGTGTAAGACCATTACCAAAAAGGAAAACTGGACATCAATATATATTTACACTTATATAGGGTTTTTATGAAGTGGCAGTGGCACTGTCTTTACCTCTAGGCCAGAAAGTCTACTTTCAAAACCCACCTACTCCAGAGATGCATCATAACATATCTGAACAGATTGATTAAAAATGTCTATTATTACAATCATAGATATGACAATCTGATATCCAGAAGCTATTCCTTTAAGGATGATTGTAGCTCAGGAAAATTAATTTAGTTTTTTTTTACTTATTGTGTACCACCAATTGAGATATAATCCAATAGGGTTCTAACTTTTAACTAAAGTTTTCCAGTAAATCATTCACAGATTGGGCATAAAAAGAACTGAAGTCAACTGTATATCATCTGCAAACACAGGAGGTTTGCAGAGATATCATTAAGATCTCAAACCATGATTAAGGCATGTAGTCACAAATACCCATAGCATTGGGACAAAGGCTTCGATTTCTTACCATTTGCTGCCAGAGATTCCCAAAATGAATCTATTGGATTTAGCCCATTTGAATGGCTTGTAGTCATGAGATTAGAGAACCATTAAAAGGCTCCTAGGCACAGGTAAGGTAGCATAAGAGCATTCGAAAGATTCACAAGTGAAAATAAAGCGAGATAAATATTCAGCAACCAGAACATTTCAAGTGGAAAGTGGCATGTTGATATTGATGCCTTTTCAAGGTGAACACTGAAAGTCAAATTAATCAGTCCATTCAATGTAGCTAGGAGGCTTACTAAGTTGCAGCTGAGGTTTATAACTGTGTAGTTTATTTAGATGATGTTGTGGTGTATATTGACACTTGGGAAAAGTATATGAGACACATGGAGGACCTGTTTAAACAATTACGGTTGGCTGGCTTAGTAATAAATTAGCCAAAAGTGAATTCATGAAAGCAAAAATAAATTATCTAGGACATATCGTATGGCAAGGGCAAGTGTTGCCAATGACAACAGAAGTGAAGGCTCTCATAATATCTCCTATTCCTAAAACTAAACAAAAAAAACTATACATTTTTAGGACTGTGTGGCTTTTATCATAAACTTGCACGTAATTTCAGCATGATAGATGTGCCTCTAATGAATTTATGAACAATGGTTCATAGGTGGTTCATAGGAAAGGTGGTATGGTCAGCAGAGGGTTGGAATTTGAACTGGTCGTTATATGTTGACAGTTCATAATTGTTCACTTGTAACTAGAATCTATTTTGTTTGTAATAAATATTAAGTACAGAAACCTAATCCATGTTTTCTGTCAACTTTGATCTAAAGGCAGGTAAGTGGGGAATTTTGCCCACTTCTATAAATCTTTAAGTTCTGTGATGACTGAGGATAGTAGGGTTTGAGTTTCAGTATGTTACCCCAGCGAGTTATAATAAATTGCTCTTAGATATGATCACGAACAATGTTTTACTGATCACTAGATTATTTCTTTTACGTTATTCAGGAAGCATTTCACTTCTTATTTCATGCACCATGAACACATTAGCCATCCTAGCTAATATTGTTCCAACCCACCTGAGCATTCACCTCACCAAATGTTAATAAAATATCATGACCAGAATCTAAAGCCAATACACTGCATAATTGCTGATAAAGTCGAATTTTGCTTTCTTGATCTGCCTCACTGTTTGGAGCATCACTCTTACTACTGCCATTCTATTATGCTTAATCTAGATTTCATCATAAATGATCTGCTATTTATCATCCTCTTCCTTTGATGGGCATTCACCCAAGAATCAGAAACAAAGCTCCTCCAGAACAATGATTCATAGCTTCCTGAATAGGATTATGCTTCCTATATGCTCCAACCTTTTCCACTCCATCTTGATTCCCTCATCGCCTAACAATGTTTAACAAAGTAAGTGTGCAGTCTGGTAGTAACTTTGAGTTATTAATTTACAAAGATAATTCTGAATACACATTTCCTTAAATTGCTGCTGTTCTTTCAAACTTACCGACTACATCTGAAGTCAATTGTTTCTATAACCAGTAAGATTAATAGGACTTACGACTCAACTGATCTTGAAGCACCTATTGTGGAGGTGAATACATTAGGAATGAATGAGAGATAGTAGGAACTGCAGATGCTGGAGAATCCAAGACAACAAGTTGCAGGGCTGGATGAACACAGCAGGCCAAGCAGCATCATAGGAGCAGGGAGGCTGACGTTTCGGGCCTAGACCCTTCATCAGAAAAGGGGGAGGGGAAGGGGGTTCCGAAATAAATAGGGAGAGAGTGGGAGGTGGATAGAAGAGGGATAGAGGAGAGGATAGGTGGAGAGGAAACAAACAGGTCGAAGAGGCGGGTACAGCAGTATACTGCATCCGCTGTACCCGGTGTGGCTTCCTCTACATCGGGGAAACCAAGCGGAGGCTCGGGCACCGCTTTGCAGAACACCTACGCTCGGTTCGCAATAAACAACTGCACCTCCCAGTCGCGAACCATTTCAACTCCCCCTCCCATTCCTCAGACGACATGTCCATCCTGGGCCTCCTGCAGTGCCACAACGATGCCACCCGAAGGTTGCAGGAACAGCAACTCATATTCCGCTTGGGAACCCTGCAGCCCAATGGTATCAATGTGGATTTCACAAGCTTCAAAATCTCCCCTCCCCCTACCGCATCCCAAAACCAGTCCAGCTCGTCCCTGCCTCCCTAATCTGTTCTTCCTCCCACCTATCCCCTCCTCCCACCTCAAGCCACACCTCCATCTCCTACCGACCAACCTCATCCCGCCCCCTTGACCTGTCCGTCCTCCCTGGACTGACCTATCCCCTTCCTAACTCCCCACCTACACTCACCTTTACTGGCTCCGTCCCCGCCTCTTCGACCTGTTTGTTTCCTCTCCACCTATCCTCTCCTCTATCCATCTTCTATCCACCTCCCACTCTCTCCCTATTTATTTCAGAACCCCCTTCCCCTCCCCCTTTTCTGATGAAGGGTCTAGGCCTGAAACGTCAGCCTCTCTGCTCCTATGATGCTGCTTGGCCAGGAATGAATGAGACATGTTTTCATGCTGAAAAAGGTTTACACCATGCTTTCTATTTGCTTTCATGAATTAGTTCAACAGATCTCTCTGACTGTTTTAATACAAGCTCAACCCTGAATGAATATTTCAACTGAAATAGTTGACAGAAAGCCATAATATTTGAATCTGTCGAATATATTTGGCAGTACTGCCAATCATCATTTTAGCCTTAGAAAGCAGAACATAAACTTGGACATTGTGAGTCAGATAACGTGTCTAGTAGAGCCACATGGGATTAGAATGGATAGATGTTTGATGACCGATGCAGACACAATGGACTGAAAGACTTCTTTCCCTGTTGTAAAAACTTGACAACTCTCCATACCCAAACATTGATCCAGCAAATTGATTTGATAGCAGAATTACCCATTACTTACAAATGCATAATTTCAAATTATTAACCCATCATTATTTTAATCCATGTTCTCCTACTTTGTAAAGATGATGATTGTCTGATTTTGAATTAAAGTCACAGGAGGTCTTTTATCCCGCAAACACTGACTTCTTATGAAATGAAGCTTCATCCCCCACTGCTGGTTTACTGAATACCACATCAACTTAATTGATTAGTTTTCAATGATTAATGTGGCTCCCTGTAGTTTTAATTTGCAAATCATAAAATGTCAGAGAGATTTTATTTAAGTGAAACTTCTCACAGGGTTTATCTTCACAGTATTCTCGGTCATCCAATTTAAAAATTGATTTCTTATTCTTTCTGGAAATTAATCAGAAATTGTTTCTTGCTAACTTTAACTGTTGCAAAGTGTGATTCTAACTTGCATACGGTCGCTTATCACTTGTACTGCTGTTGCTTTGAGGAACCCAAGCACTTTTCATGGAAATGAAGGGAAATCTGCGCAATCACTTTGGCTGTACTCTAACTGGCTAGGAAAATGGGAATCAAGAAGAAAACCTAAAAGAGGGAATTTCATTTTGCAAAAAATTAGAAAATTCTAACAACAATTTTAAGGTATTCAGCACTTTTAGCTTTTTGTTTCACCTCCTTTTACTTTTTGCATGTCATTTCTAAAAATTGAATACCCTTGAATGTTCTGTTCCCATCTCTGGTCACCCGAAAGGCATGTCTCTATACTCACAATCATGGAATCATACAGTATGGAAGAGGCCCTTCAGCCCACTGAGTCTGTACTACCAAAAAATACTAAATCTATACTAGTCCCAAGTTCCAGCATTACACCCATAGCCTTGAATCTTATGGCACTTCAAGTGTCCATTCAAGGTCGTGAGGTTTCCTGCCTCAACTAACAATCCAGGCATTGCTTTACAGATTCCCATTACACTTTGGATGAAAACACTTTTCTTCAAATCCCCTCTAAATTTCCTGCTTTTCACCTTCAAAGAGTGCCCCTTGTTATTGACAGTTCAACTAAGGGGAACAGCTGTTTTCTATCTGCCCTGATCTATGCCCTTCATAACCTTTTAAACCTCTATCAGGTCTCCTCCTGAACATTCTCTGCCCCAAAGAAAACAATCTGAGCTTATCCAGCCTTTCTTCATAGCTGAAATGCTCCAACCCAGGCAATATCCTGGTGAATCTCCTCTGCACCCCCTACAGTGCAATCGCATCCTTCCTATAGTGTGGTAACCAGACTGTACACAGTACTCCAGCTGTGGCCTAACTTAAGTGCTGTACAGCTACAACGTAAACTCCTTGCTCTTATAATCTATGCTTCGACTGATAAAGGGTATGCCTACTTAACTACTCTATTAAACTGCACTGCTGCCCTCAAGGATCTGTGGACAAGCTTCATAAGATCCCTCCCTTTATCTGAGTTTCCTAGTGTTCTGACATTTATTGAGTATTCCCTTGTCTTGTTACTTCTTCCAAAGTACATCATCTCACACTTATTTGAGTTAAATTCCAGCTGCTACTGTTCTGCCCATCTAACCAATCCATTAATAACGTTCAGTAACCTCAGACCTTGTCTCTCACTATCAACCATCCGGCTAATCTTTGTGTCATCTGTAAACTTACTTATCATTTCCACCCCATGTTCTTATCAATACCATTTATATATATCATGAACAATAAGGGACCCAGCATTGATCCCTGTGTTATGCCACTGGACGCCAGCCTCCAGTCAGACAAACAACCTCTGCCACCACCAATTATATTGTATCTATTTATTTATAATGTGCTGTTAATTCATCTACTGCGAATACACTGTGCATTCAGATATGGTACCTTTACAGATACAGAAATTGCTGGTGAAACTCAGCAGGTCTGGCTATCTGTGCAGAGAAAGTAGAGTTAACATTTTGAGTCCAGTGACTCCTCATTAGAACTTTTCTGTTACTTTTTAATTTATTTGTTAGGTCCTGATGTTCTGATTGTAGGACCTCATCTCTCTTTTTTACCTATGTTTCTGGTACTGACAAGGACCATATGATCTGTTCTCCTTCATCCTTCAGTTACTCTATGATATCCTTGTCCCTGGTACCAGGGAAGCAACATACAATCCTGGTGTCACATCTGTGGCCACAGGAACTTCTGAATGTTCCCCTTACGATGGAACACACTATTACTATTGCTGTCCCATTCTTTTTTCTCCCACTTGGGCAGCTGGTGGCACAGACTTGATTCTAATGGCATTTCCCTGAGGAAATACCTCTGTCAACAATATCCAAAATGGAAAATATGTTAGAGAGGGATATGACCGCAGGAGACTCCTGCCCCACCTCTCTGGTGCTTTTACTCTGTCTGCAGTCATCCATTCCCTTTCTGCCTGATTTTAGCTGTGGTGTGACTACTTTGCCACATGTCTGTGTGCTATCCACACAGCTTACAGCCTTGCAGATCCTCAACAGTGAGTCCAGCCAACGCTCCAGCTCTGAAACTAAAATTATTCTCTTTCTGTTTATTGCTTCCTGTACAAAGAATATAAAATATATGTCAGGGACCCTTAAACATGTTTATTCTAAACTAATGCCAAATGTTTACTTTAAAAACCAGACAGTGAAAGTACTCACCTGACCTTACTTACTGAGGTTGATACTTATCCTGTGCTGGCTTCCAGTCCCAATGACTGAGTTTATGTTATCCCTCTGATGTTACTCTTGAATATTTTCAAAACTCACCCCTCTCATGCATCATTTTAAGCCCAGATCTCCTTGAGGCTGAAGAAAGGGAAAGAAAAGGGAAAAGAGCACCTCCCTTACCTTCTCACTAAATTCCCCTTTCATTAAACTCACAGTCTTACCACTGTGTACCAGAGCTCTAGTGTCACAGCACTTTATGTTTCTTATTCATATTACTGGGACTCAGATCACTCTTGCATTGGGCAACTACAAACTAAATTGAGCCAGTTATCTGATCTCACCTACTATGTAGCAGATGCCTTCATTTGTTTGACTAGACTCACTTTCATATTTAAAACAGTAACTTGAAGTAAAATTACAAATAGCATGCAAGCAGTCCTAGATTTTGTACAAGATTATTCCTTAAATTGAAAATTGATCTCCCTTTCCCCAAATCACACCCCAAGTCTGTAGTTTCCTGAGTTCTGTCTTATTCCCTTTTTGAATAAAGGAGTTACATTCTCTAATTTCCAATCTAATGAAATGTTCACAAATCCAGGGAATTTTGGAAAATTTAGAACAATATATCAAGGGTCTCATTCACTATTAAGACTCAAGTATGAATTCCAACAGAACCTGGAGATTTGTCAGCCCATAGCTCCATCAATTTGCTCAGTTCCATTTCTTGGGTGGTTGTAATTTTCCTGAGTTCCTTTCTCCTTTCAATTTCCAAATTTACAACCATTTCTGGGATATTACTTTGTATTGTCTGTAGTGAACGATGATACAAAAATAACTGTTCAATTCAGCTGCCATTTCCTTAGTTTTCACTGTTACTTCCTCAGAGCCACTTTCTATGGGACTATGCTTTATAAGCACTTAGAGAAGTGTTTAGAGTCATAGAGATGTACAGCACAGAAACAGACATTTCGGTCCAACTCATCCATGCCGACCAGATATCCTAAATTAATCTAGTCCCATTTGCCAGCATTTGGCCCATATCCTTCTAAACCCTTCTTATTCGTGTACCCATTCAGATATCTTTTAAATGTTGTAATTGTACCAGCCTCCTCCACTTCCTCTGGCAGTACTGTGTTTATGTTTCAAACTAGCTTGCTTTCATATCTAATTCCCCACAACTTATTCATCTTTTAGTCATTCTTTGCTGTTCTTTATATTCTATCCAATCTAATGACCTGTCATCTATCTTTGTACAATGATATGCTGTTCCTTTAAATTTTGTACTATCTTTAACGTTTTTTAAATAACTGCATATGTTGGGTCTTCCCTTGGAATTTTGAGGCTGAATTTTCTGAGTAGCAATTTCATGCAGATTGCTACTCCAACCCTTCTATTTTAGGAAAGGAAAGAGCTTTGCATTTCTGGTAGGAGACCTGATCAGGGCTGCTTCAGAAAAACAGAGCCATACTCCATTCTGACAGTGCTTTCACAGTGCAGAGCTGTTGTGGGGGGAGAGGCAAAATGCACCCCGTTTTCACTGCAATCAGCTGCTGTATCATGGAAATTGAAATCACAGATAGCCATTTTGGCACCTGCTGTCTAATGGTAAATATATAAGGGAAGTGTGAGGTTAGGGTGTAGGATAAGTAGATTGCTACATGGGGAAGGGGTAAAGTGCCAGATAGGTCAGATGCCAGATGAGATATAGTCCCTAGCGGGAAGAGTAGCAGGAGTCAGGATGCCTGATGGGTAGGATGCAGGACCCTTTAGGGGCCAAGTCCAAGGTATGCTGCCTGCATCTTTGAAAGGGCAACCTATCTTCATTGAGGGAAGCAACATTTGAGCCAGAGTTGGGGCAACCTTAAACAGAAACCTTGTTGCCTTTCACCATCCATTCTTTGGCTCACTTGTACTCTCATGCTTACTAGATGTTCCCTCTTATCTGACAATGGCTCTATTTATCTCGAGGTCATCACACTAACCAAGTCTTCTATCATAGAATCAAAGAATCCCTACAGGGTGGAAGCAGGCCATTCAGCCCATCGAGTCCACACTGACCCTCCGAAAAGCATTCCGCCCACAACCACACCCTGCTATCCCTATCACCCCATATTTTCAATGGCTAATCCGCCTGCACATTCCCGGACACTTTCGGTAATTTAGCATGGCCAATTCACCGATCCTATATATCTTTGGACTGTGGGAAGAAACCGAAGCACCCAAAGGAAACCCGCGCAAACACAGGGAGAATTTGCAAACTCCACACAGAAATTTCCTCAAGGCTGGATTCAAACCCGGGTATCATGTGCAAAAAGAATATAGGAATTATGATATCCACAGATCTCTTCATACTGCTTCACTAACACCAACTTCTATGACAATACTATGGCTTCAAGAGGTGTATTTTGTCTTGCTTTTTTTTATGAAGAGAGTTTGAGACAGAGGTGACGAATGGTCTGTTCTGAGCCAAAAAAGTAAACAGCTTCTGAGACCTTGGGTTTTTTTTAAAGTTGGAATAATAGGAGCAGCATGAATAGGTAGAGTCAGGCTCCCACAGAACCAAGATTTTAATTTTACTTTTAGCAGTTGCTGGCGTTTTAAACATGGCTGCCAAAGCTGCTCCATCTCTCCCTCTATTACAGCTAAAAAATACTTGGGTTCTCTCTCTCTGCCAGAATCGCATGTGAGACAATTTATTTTACAGACTTTGCTTTTGCCATGGGTGTGTTTATGGCATGTTACAATATCAGAACAGTTGCTGTTTAGTGGTTAAATAATCTATTTTTCTGTTAATTTTTGTACTCAGTTAAAGTTATACCAAATCATTTTTTCTTTTGTTTATATTTTAACTAAAGGGTAAGTATAAAATGTGTTGTGCTTAGAGCTGAGTAATGTGACCAATTGAAATATGCCTGGAACACAGCACCTTACACTTGCCCTTAATTCAGGTAAAAGTTATGGTCTGGGCTAACTCCTTGTTATATTTTGAGGGGATTTGGTCTGGTCCATAGCATTTCGCAGGTGATGTTTGAGGCTCAGTATCCTCTGAGCCACTGCTACCACTGCCTCATTCACCCTCTCCTTTACACATGTGCTGCATTCACCAGTGCGTACAACCTAAACTAAATAAAGGAGAATTGCTTTCACTCCAGAGATTGTGACAATGGGATTTTCTTTTAAGCCCAGACTGTTGCGGATGTCCCTGATTTGAATATATTGAATATGTTTAAAATATTTAAGGTTACGATGGGCAGATGTCTGGCTCGTAAGGAGCAAAGGGGAAATGTGAGAGGGCAAGAAAGTGGATTTAAGACAGAAGTTCAACTATAATAATATTGATCAGCAAAACAGGCTGTAGGGGCCGTATGGTCCAGCCCTGCTTCTGTTTCTCGTGTCCTTATGCTCGTCTAATGGCACCTCACATCCCCTTGGTTGGAGAGTGTCTACATTGGTGCAATGTGTACTGGAAGGATGTATTGGAGCATGTTCAGATAGCACTTCCTCCTGGGTCTGGAAGTGTCTGCTGGCTCCAATGCCCTCTTTTGTGCCACCTCCACCACTAATCCTGCAGGACTGACAATAACACTGTTAACAACATCCCCATGTCCTCCTTCCTCCTGTCTTCAAATGGTCCTCAACTGCACTTGGTCATCATAGACCACTGAGATTTTGCATTGGCAGCTCTCAATCTCTCTGGGCTCCCACACCAACCTCAATCTCTGCAACAATCTGACATGTGTCCCCACCACCCTCTGAATTATCATAATGGGAAAAGCACACCCCAGTCTGCCTACTTTCACAGCCCTGCATTACCAGCTTTCCTCTCAAGCTGGTCCCAACTGAAAGAAATCTAAAAGATTATAGCTGGAATGGAAATCATCTAGATCAAGGATTTTTTGCTCCTTGGTGCCATTAGTTTAATATTTTCTGTTATTTTGCTTGTGTTAAACTGGGCACGTCCCTATCTCTGATTCAGCATTGTTTTTCTTAGGATGGTTGACATGCTGGTTATCAGTGAATGCATCTTTGTATGATGTCTCTTACTGACTACAGCACATCCCTATCAATCCCTACTCCTCCCCCAATTGTAAATAATAATGTCAAATATTTTTGCAGAATGCCTGCTATTTCCTTATTTTCACTGACACAATCACTGTTACCAGTTTTCAAGGAGTCCCCACTGCTCCAAATAATCTGCTTTCCCTGATGTAGTCGTGAAGTTATGTCTGTTGATTTTGACTTCCTCTGCAAATTTCTGAGAATCAGTAATGTAACCATAGTTTCAGATGTAGGATAGTGGAAGAGGAAGGAAGGTCAATTTCAATTGTGTGTTTCTGTGGCCTGAAGCTATATGTTGCCTTTTATGGTTTGGGAGATAGAATTCACTTGATCTCATGTTCACAGTTTGCAAATATCTGTGCCCATTCTGACCAAGGTGAGAACCTACTGTATTTTTTTCCCCTTTCATCTGAATGATTGATTGTGCCAATAACTGGTGCACCTACAATGTAGATCTCTGTCTCTTAACATTGTCAGTGATACATAGAACATAGAACATAGAACATAGAACATAGAACATAGAACTTTACAGCGCAGTACAGGCTCTTCAGCCCTCGATGTTGCGCCAACCTGTGAATCCAATCTGAAGCCCATCTAACCTAAACTATTCCATTATCATCCATATGTTTATCCAATGACCATTTAAATGCCCTTAAAGTTGGCGAGTCTACTACTTTTGCAGGCAGGGCATTCCACGCCCTTACTACTCTCTGAGTAAAGAACCTACCTCTGACATCTGTCCTATATCCATCACCCCTCAATTTAAAGCTATGTCCCCTCGTGCTAGCCATCACCATCCGAGGAAAAAGGCTCTCACTGTCCACCCTATCTAATCCTTTGATCATCTTGTATGTCTCTATTAAGTCACCTTTTAACCTTCTTCTCTCTAACGAAAACAGCCTCAAGTCCCTCAGCCTTTCCTCATAAGACCTTCCCTCCATACCAGGCAACATCCTGGTAAATTTCCTCTGCACCCTTTCCAATGCTTCCACATCCTTCCTATAATGCGGTGACCAGAACTGTATGCAATACTCCAAGTGCGGCCGCACCAGAGTTTTGTACAGCTGCAACATGACCTCATGGCTCCGAAACTCAATCCCTCTACCAATAAAACCTAACATACCGTATGCCTTCTTAACAATGCTATCAACCTGGGTGGCAACTTTCAGTGATCTATGCACATGGACATCGTGATACGTGCACACAACAGGAGACCCCAGCAGATATAACACAGCATGGTGTTGGAGGAACACAGCGGGACAGGCAGCATCAGAGAAGCAGGAAAGTTGACATTTTGGGTCGGGATCCTTCTTCAGAAATGGGCCCGACACCCTCATCCGCTTAACCGAACTCGTCCTTATCCTTAACAACTTCTCCTTCAACTCCTTCCACTTCCTACAGACTAAGGGGGTGGCCATGGAAACCGCATAGGCCCAAGCTATGCCTGCCTCTTCGTAGGATACGTGGAACAGTCCCTCTTCTGCAGCTACACTGGCCCTAAATCCCACCTCTTCCTCCACTACATTGATGACTGTATCGGCGCTGCCTTGTACTCCCACGAGGAGCTTGAAAATCAAAAAAAAGGCCCATTTCTGAAGAAGGGTCCTGACCTGAAACGTCAACTTTCCTACTCCTTTGATGCTGCTTGGCCTTCTGTGTTCCTCCTGCTCCATAATGTGTTATCTCTGACTCCATCATCTGCAGTTCTTACTATCTCTGAGGATGCCCCAGCAGCATTGTTTTTCTGCCACATGTCTGCTATTTCTTGAAAGGGAATCATTTCTTAAAGGAAACCTTGACAAAAAGCTACTACAGTGGAAATTCTTGGAGATGGCAGAAAAATGGATCCATAGTGATGGCTGTGGCACTGGAAGCATTGATAGTGCAAGTGGCTATGACCTCCAGTGAATAAAATCACCACAGATCCACAAAGATGTAGATGGATCTCAGGAAAGTCCTGAGAAGGGAATGGGAACAAATGGCCAAAAGGGTCAATACCGGGAGTTTGGAACTGAAGACCCCATTGGCAGCACTACCATCATGAAGATGTTCAATGTCAGTGAATACACAATGTCTCTTCCCAACCACAGAACAATTAATATTCCCTAGCACTCAGGACTCATGTCTAACCTCCATATACTTCACAACACTCTCATACCTACTAATGTTGCCAGCCTCATGCCTACTTCTCATGGAGTAAACCAGGGAGCAGGCTATCCTAGATCTGGTGATGGGTTATGAGGCAGGTTTAATAATGACCTCAGAGGAAAAGATTCCAAATACAGAAAATATTAACTTTTTGTTTCTTTTGTAGTGATCATAGTAATGATCAAGTAGTGGTCATAATATTATAGAATTCAGTATTCAGTTTGAGAGTGAGAAACTTGGGTCAGACACAACTGTGTTTGACTTAAATTAAGGAAGTTACAATGAAAATGAGGATAGAGTTAGCTGAAGTGAACTGGGCAGATAGATGAGCAGGAATGACAGTAAAAAAGCAGTGGCCAGATGTTTAACGAGGTAATTCAAGACTCTCAGCGAAAAATACATCTCAGTAAGGAGGAAAGATTCTAAGAGAGGGATAAACCAACATGGCTAACCAAGGAAGTTAAGGAGAGTAATAAGTCGAAAGAAAAAGCATATAAAGAGGCAAAAGTCCATGATGGCCCTAAAGACTGGAATACATTTAGAAATGAACAAAAGAAGACTAAAAACATAATAAAGTACACAATGAGGGCAAACTAGTGAGGGATATAAAATCTGATAATAAAAACTTGTTTAAATATAGAAAAAGAGAGAGAGAGGTCAAAGTCTAACATAGCCACCTTAGAAAATGAATCTGAGGAGATAGTTTTGGAGAACAAGGAAATGGCAGAAGAATTAAAAGGATACTTTGCATCAATCTTTACAGAGGAAGATGCTTTAAAGATCTCATTAATGCCAAAGAATACAGGAGAGGCATTAAGTACCAGCACCATCACTAGAGAAGTACTATTAGACAAATTAATGGGAATCAAAGGCAGATAAGTCCCCTGGCCCTGATGGTTTGCATCCTAGGAGCCTAAAAGAGGTAGATACAGAGATAGCGAATGCATTGGCTGTAAGTTTTCAAAATTCATTAAATTATGGAGAAGTACCAGAGGATTGGAAAACTGTTAATGTGACAACTCTATTCAAAAAGGAACAGAGGCAAAAAGCACATAACTATTGATCAATTGGCCTAAAACATATTGTTGGAAAAGTATTGGAATCAAATATTAAGGAAGTAATAGCACAACATTTGGAAAATGATAATCTAATCAAGCATATCCAGCATGCTCAGGAAAGGGAAATCACATCTGACTAATTTATTACAGTTTTTCAAGGGAAATGAATAGAGGGGGACCAGTAGAAATGTTATATTTGGACTTCCAAAAGGCATTTGACAAGGTACTTCCCAAAAAGTTAAGTCATAAGATAAGAGCCCATGGTGTGGAGGTAATATAATAGCATGGATACAGAATTGGCTCATGGATAAGAAACAGCAAGTGGGGATAAGAGGATTCTTTTTCAGGTTAGTGACCTGTAACCAGTAGAGGTCTACAGGGATCAGTGCTCGGACCACAAACACTGTTATAACATATATTAATGACTTGGAGGAAGGATGTGAATGTGCCATAGTCAAATTTGCAGATGACACAAAAATTGGTGGACAAGCAGTTTGCAAGAGTGATACAAACAGTTGACAGACAGATAGGCTAAGTAAGTAGGCGAAAAGTTAGCAAATGGAATATAAAGTGGGGAAATGTGAAGTTGTTCATTTTAGAAGGGAGAACAAAAGAAAAAAGAACTGTAGAAAGCTGCAGCACAAAGGGACTCGGGAGTATTTGTACATGAAACACAGAAGATTAGCACCTAGGATTCCACAATTAGTCAGAATGGCTAATAAAATGTTAACCCTTATTTCAAGGGGTTTGGAACATTAGAGTAGGAAAATCTTACTGCAACTGCGCAAGGTGCTGGTGAGACCACATCTGGAGTAATGTGATC
The DNA here is from genome assembly GCF_021869965.1 of Rhincodon typus. NCBI lineage: Eukaryota > Metazoa > Chordata > Chondrichthyes > Orectolobiformes > Rhincodontidae > Rhincodon > Rhincodon typus. The sequence goes on along the minus strand of NC_063335.1, from coordinate 70,929,431 downwards.
AGTTTTGGTCCCCTTATTTAAGTAAAGATGTTATATCGTCAGAGGCAGTTCAGAGAATGTTCACTAGGATGATCCCGGTATAAGGGGATTGTCTCATGAGCAAAGATTAAACAGCTTGAGACTCTACTCACTGGAGTTTAGAAGAATGAGAGGTAATCTCATTTTAACATACAAAATTGTTAAAGGGCTTGACAGGGTACATACTGAGAGGATGTTTCCCTCATGGGAGAGTCTAGAACCAATGGGCATAGTCTCAGAATTAAAGGGGTACCAATTTAAGACGGAGGTGAGGAATTTCTTCTCTCAGAGGGCTGAGAGTCTGTGGTACTCTCTGCCACAGAGAGTTGTGGGAGTCCTTGTGTATATTTAAGGCTGAGGTGGATAGATTCTTGATCAGTAGGAGAATCAAGTGTTGTGGGGAAAGGACAGAAAAGTGGATATGAGGAATGTCAGATCATGATCAAATTGAGGGGCTAAACAGCCATCTTCTGTTCCTAATTCTTATGGTCTTATGGTCTAGGTCTCTTTAGCTCCTTACGTACTGCAATACTATATTTGCATGTGCACATATAGTTATCAAATTATACATATAGTATCACATTATCAAATTCAGATCCCCAGTGTGGTGTCTAATATCCTTCTCTTCACATACTATCCATTATATTGTCATGATTTACATGATTCCCATTTTACCACAGTGTCAGGGACCTGTACAATGTGATACCTTTGAGAACATTGACAGTAACAATATTTTCCGTACCTAAGTCCCTCTCAATTCCCAGTTCACCCTCACCCTGCATTCTGGTACAATGAAGAGGCTGCTGAAGGCGTGACCATGGACATACAAGCCCAATCATTTGACCCAACAATCATCTCGACTTCCTCACAGGACCCCAGCATCATAAATTCCGGTCTTAAGTCAATTCTATTCACTTCATGGAACATCAAGAAACTGCAGGAGGCACTGGATACTGCAAAGGCTGTAGACTCTGACAACATTCTGGCAACAGCACTAAAGGTGTGTGCTCTAGAATTTGCAACTACCCTAGCTAAGCTGCTCCAGTACAACTACAACACTGGAATCTGCTGAAAATTTCCCAGATATGTCCTTTATGAAAACAAAACAGCTTAAATCCAACCTGACCAATTACTGCCCCATCAGTCTACTCTCGATCATCAGTAAAGTGATAACAAGGTGTAGAGCTGGATGAACACAGCAGGCCAAGCAGCATCAGAAGTGTAGGAA